>NC_139842.1:5532923-5537923 GCF_963691815.1 Echiichthys vipera | reverse complement strand
TACATGCAATTAAGGAGAGATGTCAGAGCGAGGGGGCTGCCAGTGACCAGCGCCCCGAGCAGTTTGGGGGTTCGGTGCCTTGCTCAACAGCAACTCGGCAGTGCCCAGGAGGTGAACTGGTACCTCTCCAGCCACCCGTCCACACTCCATACATGGTCCACACAGGGACTTGTACCAGCGACCCTACGGTTCCCAGCCAAGTCACCTATGGACTGAACTACTGACGCCCCTAACTAGCCAGCTACTAGACGTAATGCTTCATCCACACACTGCTGTCAGAGCGTGGAAAGCACGTTACTACCATGAGACGAGTGACAACTTTGTATGCTACACTGGTTACTGAAAATGATCCAGAAAGGCAGTGCTGGGGCTAACGCTAGCTAACTAGCAAGCCAGCGGCGGGGAGTGAGGAGGAGGGATCGGTCACCTTACGTCACTCGAGCGTTCATTTTGGCGGGGCAAGACAAAAAGCAAAAGTAGTCTTGAAGTTATTGAGTTCTCTGGAGAGCCTCCCAGTGGGCCGTTCCTGTCAGGGAGTCTCCAGAAAACGCCACATGTTAAGCGTCTTGTCTTTTATACATTATTATTCATTAAATGTGTTCAGTCTGCACATTCATACTGCTGCATGGATTCATAAGGCTTCAGTAGTTCCACACATAAACAGACAGCGCGCCTCTGTGATGGCTCCTTGGAATGCAAACCAAACCACATATAACGATTTCCCTGCTGATATTGTCCTGTCCATTTCATCATTTTTATCTTCTTCTTCTCTTCTCTACCAAGCTTTTCACTCCACTTATTCCCCCTTTTTCATCTCCTCTCCTCTCATCCTGCCCTTCTAATGGTCTCCTTCCCATTCCGCTTTCTATCTCCCCTGAAGTCAATTCATCATCATGTTTTCACACTCCTCCTCCTCTCTTTCATCCCCGACTCATCTCTCATCCGCCTTTCCTCTCCCACTTCATTTTTTGATGCGAGGATTATCTCTCAGGTTTTCTATTTTCCATCTGCTCGCTTCACCTTTTTTCTTCTTGCAGTCTCCCGTTCCTCCTCTGCTCCTGACTCCCCCCCCCCCCACATCCCTCTCCTTCTTACCCTGTCCCTGCTCTCATTTGTCTTCTGCTCACCCTCTTCTTTGCTACTTCTTTTATCTTTTCAAATCCCCTCTTCCTCGCTGCTTTCCACTTTTTCCAACTCACCTCTCCTTTACTTCAAGGGATGTGTGTCTCCGTGGCATCAGGTCACAGCTCAGCACACAGTAATCTTATTGGCTACTCTTTATTTCCTGTAAGAAATGAGAGAGAGAGAGAGAGAGAGAAAGGAAGGAGAGAGAGAGAGAGAGAGAGTGAGAGAGAGAGAGTGAGAGAGAGAGAGAGAGAGAGAGAGAGAGAGAGAGAGAGACACTTAATTATGGTAATAATGAATTCACCTGAATAGAATAGAGTATTCAAAGACATGCAGGTGTTCGGTTCATTGATGACTCTAAAAATTGCCCGTAGGTGTGAATGGTTGTCTGTCTCTGTTCGTCTCTATGTGCCCTGTGTACCCCGCCTCACGCCCGATGTCAGCTGGGATCGGCTCCAGTACCCCCCGCGACCCCGACCCCGGGATAAGCGGTTGAAGATGAATGAATGATTAATAATCGTGAGAAAATTAGAAAAAAGAGACGTAGAGGACAAACTGTAAAGAAAGATGGAAAAAAAAGAGATTAAAGAGAGACCTTCCTGTTCTGCCTGCGATATCACGTGCAACTTACTTACTGGATGTTGGACACGCTGATTTCACAGTTCTCTTTAACAGCATGCAGCTCAGCACAACAGTTCATCTCACATCCAAAATGCCCTGACACAACTAAAACACTTGATGAAGTCTCATGATCCCCTCTGGTAAACACTGACAATGTCACAACATCGGTGTCATTACCCCGATATTGACCTGGAACACACTAACAATCATTACAATATGTGTCACTGTCTTTGAACTATCTTTTATTCATGTATTTGACATAAAACAGGATTTTCTTACAGTGCGCCTGTTCCAAATGTTATCATTGAATGGCGATTATCAGTGGTTCAGTGGCTATCAGCCTACACGCACCAGTAGGTCCAGGATGTTATTATCTAGTTACAAGGTAACAGTCAATAGGTGTTTTTATCATACCACATACACACAATTAAGTCACATCATGTGTCCACACGATGCTGGGCAGCACATTAACATTAATTATCATAAACCTGTTCAAGCCACAATAAAGTTTTAATCTGAGTTTTTTTGTGCTTTTACTTTGACTGACAATGCTTCGGTACATTTAATAACAGAAAATCACTTTTGATACGTTAGTACAGTACATTTCTGATACTTTAAGACTTTGACTTTTTCTAAAAGGTGACTTTAACTTCTACCAAAGTTATTTTCTTGTAAGATACTTTTACTTTTACTCAAGCACTTTATAAAAGACAGCTATTAAGATACCTCAAAGACAAATAGGACAAATACCCCCCCATCACCCCCCATCACCCCCCAATCTCTCTCCTGCACTCCAGGGACTCAACACACTGATCTGGAATTGATAAGGAATCGCATCGATAATAAGAACTGACAATGGTATTGGTATTGATAATTCCCATCCCTACTGTATTAGCAACTGTTAATTACTTGGGTAAAACTTGGGCGACTGTGGCTTAGTGGTATAGAGTGGGTCGTCCTCCATTCAAGAGATTGGCAGTACGATCCCCAGTTCCCCCGGTCCACATGTCAAAGTGTCCTTGGGCAAGACACTGGACCCCGAATTGCTCCCTGTGCTGCGCATGGGTGTGTAAGTGTGGTGTGAATGGTTACATTAGATTAGATGGTATGAAGATGATCAGTGTGAATGTCTGTGTGAATGGGTGAATGTGACAAAACACTGTGAAAGCGCCTTGAGTAGTCAGAAGACTAGAAAGGTGCTATAGAAGTACAAGTCCAACTTTGTGTTAACCTCCTATATTTAGCCTTCATAAGCAGTATATAAACCATCAGGTGGCTGTGTGGTTCACATCTTTGTTAAAAATGGCAACTAATCTGGTCAGATAAGGAGTGGTTGACATGCTAGTACAGCAGATGCAATCATATGCAAATATTTTGTGCATACAAACACCCGTTTATCATTTGATATGGTTACAGCTGTGCATGATCAATCATTCACATTTGAAAATGCCATTATAACTGATTGCAACTACATCATAGTGTGTTATAAACCATTCACTGAGTTAGTTATGACAAGCGTTCACCCACATGTTGTCTACTGTCAGAATATTAAAATGTTGTAAATGTTATATAAATATTGTTTGTGTGGTATCAAATTTGTTTTTGATTAGATGTATCTATATGTGTGTGCATACCGGACAGTTTTCATGTAAGTGTATCTGGTTTCGTAAAAAAGATTATGGCTCATCTGGTTACTTTACTGACTACCAGCCTTTTGTCATCAACTTACTTACTCATGCACTCTCACTGAAACAAACATATAAATACATATAATATGTAGTCCCCGTTTATTTGCATCAGAACCTGTACCATCTGCTGAAACACACACCCTGAAGCCGTGCATCGGTGCTGTGCAGAGCTGTTATAATGTCAAGAGCATATCAGCATTAATGTCTGAGCTGCACACTAATCAAAAAATACTACAGTCTCATGTCAAACAGAAACAAAAGTGTTAAATGCAACATTATAATGCGTATCTAATGTTGTGTGTAATTTTATATTCATTCATCAATATGAAAGAGAAAACTCAACCTGTGTGTGATTGTGTGTTTATCCTCTTAAAACGTTTTAAATGAATCATTGGACTTGTTATGAAAAGCAGCAATTGTCTGTGTGTGTGCGTGCATGAATGTGTATACCTGTGAGTGTGTGTGTGTGTGTGTGTGTGTGTTACCATGGCTACCTCAGCGCCATATATTTCCCTACCAAAGCAGCAGGGAGCCTCAGACTGCCATCTATCTCTCTCTGCAGCCGCTCGGTGTGTGTACGTGTGTCTGACCTCCTGATGAACCAGCCTCCGATTGCTAAGCCATCATCACTCTGCAGCACACACACACAAACACACACACACACACACACACACACACACACACACACACACACACACACACACACACACACACACACACACACACACACACACACACACACACACACACACACACACACGCGCGCACACCCACACACACACACACACATACACACACACACACACACATGGACGTGTATGTGATATTAAACTTACAGTTTGTATGAACATGATGACACACACACACACACACACACACACACACACACACACACACGTACACACATAACAGTGTGAAGGTGATGTGTGTTTAATGGGTTCCAGTTCTTTTTAATCTGCTGCACAGATGGAAGAAACAGAGAGAGTGTGTATGTGTATGTGTGTGTGTGTGTGTGTGTGTGTGTGCGTGTGTATGTGAAAGAAAGAAAGAAAGAATGAATATATGAATGAGAGGAAGAAAGAAAGAAAGAAAGAAAGGGAGAAGGGAACGAAGGAAAGTGGATTACAGGCTAGATGAAGGGAGCTCAGAACCCAATGAAAACAGAGAACGAGCAGACGAATATATGATAAAGAATATGTGTCAGTAGCAGCCGTTTCTTGCCCGCAGGGAGCCCGCTGAACTTTTCAACTCGCTTCTTTCCTCTGTTGCTTTTTCTGTGCTCTGCCCTGTTTCAAAGGTAGAATGGATCTGCATCCAGTTAAGACTGATAGAGATGGGCTGTAATATAACAGAAAAGGTTTTTGAAGCCTGGCGTTTGGCTTTTCCTCTTCCATCGCAGAACATTCAAATTGCAACCCAATTTACAATTTACACCCAGTGCCAATACAGAAGAGACTATCCTCTTCCAAAAATGACACCTTTGGTCATTTGTACAAGCAGCTTATTATGACCCATATTTACATTTATAGTGGCACCAACCTGTGATAATTATGACGGAAGTAAAGA
>NC_139842.1:5520423-5527923 GCF_963691815.1 Echiichthys vipera | reverse complement strand
CTTAAATTACCTAAAAAAGGCAGCAACATTTTTTTAAAGGTATGACAGCTGATGAATTCAACAAGTTCCCTTCGAACACTCGCAAGTGTCTCGTATGGACGTATCTGTTGGTACGATTGTTTTTGCGCACCACACCGTATGACACCACACCACACGTTCATCAAGGAGAAAACAAGTGTGTGGTCTTTCTCAGAGCCCGCAGTTTGTCCATCATTCCCATGCTTTGAATAGACCACACACACACACACACACACACACGCACGCACACACACACACACACACACACACACACACACACACACACACACACACACACACAAACACACACACACACACACACACACACACACACACACACACACACACACACACACACACACACACACACACACACAAACACACACACACACACACACACACACACACACACACACACGCACACGCAGTAGCAGCAGCAGCAGCAGCATGTCCATCAGTATCCACGACTAAAACAATAAAAAGGAAAGTGTGTGACAGACTGAGGAAATGTGTCTGTTTGGATATCCAGTAGTAACCTCCGTCTGACCTCACCCCAACCTCTGCGACCATCCCCGTGGCGACCAACAGGGTCAGCTGGACAGATGTCACCTAGAGGTCAGCAGACTGATCTTCCTCTCTCTCTTCCTCTTTTTTCTCTTGCTTTCGCTCACTCTGTATGGCTTTTCCTCTCGCTGTCTCTTGACCTCTTTTGATATCCCCTCTCTCTCTCTCTCTCTCTCTCTCACACACACACACACACACAAACTGACCCAGTCAAGAGGTCAAAGTTCACCCTGACATCATTATGAGCTCGCTCTCACTCTTTGTCAACTGAACAAGCTTCTATTGTGGATTAAGTTAAGTCAATTTCACTAATACAGAGTGATGTAGGTATGACAGGTCTTTAAGGGGCTGACCCTGAAGTTAGCATCTCCCTGGTTCCCTCCACATAAAAGCTAATGGAATTGTTCAAATGGATTTTGGATTATTACAGAAAATATAACCTGCGGTTTATGATACTTACACATTTTCTTCAGATAATCTTCACGATTGAACACCACTTTCATGATTTTTGAAGCATAAAGGAAGAAGAAAACGCTACCCTTAGGCTGTAAACAAACTATACCATGGTTGCATGACTATAATGTCACCACCACTAAACTGACTGTGATGTTTAATGTCCCTGACAACCTCCGTAGACTCATGAAGCCACTTGTTGGTAACAGCCTTTTTAAGACAAAAGCTTCAAAATTCACGAGTGGGGTATTTACCGACTCTGCTCACTGCTTCTGTTGTAGAACAAAACTTAAACATCTCCAAGGCGATACACAACAGGGGAAAAAGTGTTTTTGTCATGCCTTCAATCTTGAGATTTTGGGATGTGTTGCTTCCCTAACATGTCTTCTTTCAGAATAGTGGACAACAAACAACCAAAATACCACATGTAGTTGTTTATTTACTATATTTGCTCTGTTTGTGTTGAACATTAGGAATTTGTGTTTAACATTAGGGAAATTCCTCATTTGCATTTGAACATTGAGGTCTCAACAAGACATTGTCATACCGTGCGTCATCTACTGGAGAAGTTTCATGGTGATATCTATTAGTTAACATTTTTACCGTATTCACCAAATGTAAGAATTCTATTAAACATATTATTGTTTTTTTTCTCACTCTGAGCCAGAAATCTCCAGAAGCACGCACACACACACACACACGCGCACGCACGCACGCACGCACACACATACACACACGCACACACACACACACACACACACACACACACACACACAAACACACACACACACACACACACACACACACACACACACACACACACACACACACACACACACACACACACACACACACACACACCAAACTTTCCCATCTATATTCTAAAGGGTATTACAGCGGGGTTTGTTCATATATTATTCATAGCCTGATTTATGCAACATTTTATTCATATTTTGGTTGTTGACAGAATTTTCAGAGATATCCAAAATTCCCTCTGTAAAAGTCTTTGACTTAATTTAATTTTTAACCTGGCCTTGTGTTCACATTCCTGGAAAAGTATGCAAATGATTAAATGAATACGGTACACGGCCTTTCTGTTATGAAATCACAAATATCATATATATATATATTTATATATATATATATATATATATATTTATATATATATATATATATATATATTTATATATACCACCAAACCACCGGGCCGCCCTCTCTCTTCCTCTCTCTCTCTCAGTATTCTGAAACACTGTTATTTCAGAATAAATAAAGTATTTATAATTTGTTCTCTTATGATCTCCAGTGTACACTAGTCAGTGCAGTGGCGTGGTGTTGGGGTGTTCTTTGGGACGTGTCGCTCTGGGACAGGTGAGCATGAGGCTGGGAGGGAAAAATCACAGTATACTCACTACAATAGACTAGACTACACCACCGGTTATGCACGATTAACATCACTTGTCATGCCAACCAACTCTTGATATTAATAATGACTCACCATGCTGTGAACATGCTGTGATCACGCTGTTGATATTCAAAGCTTTCATTTTGCATGTCAGAGTCCATCAGTTCAGCTGTAAATACAGCCCCATTCAAGTCCAGACACAAATGTACCAACACTCTCTGGGCATCAGACCGTCAACTAAATATAAACTGTATATGCAAACAACTGTCGAGGTCCACTGGCTCACACAGAGGAAACAATAAGCTGAAACTTGAGATGGGAGACAGGCGCCTTTAATGACAGTGTTTTTGTATCTAATTTATTCTAAAAATTTGTTTTCAAGCTTTCATTAAGGTATCGGCTTGCTGTCTGCGTTGTTGGTCTACCAACTGCAGCAAAGTCACACCTTGATGGTCTATGATGAATTCCAATCGTGGTGACCCTGACCTTTTACCTAGTGCCGCCATGAAGGTGACATTTTATTTGTTTTGGGTGAAATATCTAGATAACTATTGGATGAATTGAAATGAAAGTTGGTACAGGCATTAATAATTAAGCCACCTGGTCGCTCGCTCAAACTTTTCACCTATCCCATTAATCTCTATATACAGATTAGATAGGCAATAGGCAACGGGATAAGATTTGGGTATCAGAAGCGTTCTGGTTCTGGTCGGACATTGCACATAATTTGCACTCAGGAGCTGGGAGGGTAAGTCTGTTTAATGTCCCCACACCTCACTCCTCCCATACAGCCAATGTGTAATTTCAGGCTTGCAGTGCATGTGTGAAAAGGGCTATGTTCTTCCTACATAGGCGTCATTGCCTGTCACAGTTAACAGGCAGTTAACACGACTTACAGAAATTCTGTGGCAATTTTAGCCCTTGTGGCACTGTGAAGTTTTTTTTACGATTTACAGTTGAGATCCATGACATCAAGAGAAGTGTGACAATTACAAAATCCGGGAGTCTTTCTTTCATACACGGCAAGTCTCTTCTAATTGTAGCAACCTCTCAGCATTGAGCTGATTGTCACAACAAGGCATGGTCAGTCACAACATAGCCCTTTGACCCTCTGCAGCTTCTGCAGTGGAGCTGCTCAACGGCCACCAGAAGGGACTGCGAACGTGGAAAATGTGTGGAATGTGTGGAAATATAGGAAGGTGAATGAGCGTTGTGTTTAATCAACCTCCCCGGTATAGACAGAAAGACTTTGTTCCTTTTTTCACCAGTAACACAGATCACACACACACACACACGTCAGCGCCTTATGTTCCCACAGTTTGTCATCCGGATCCCCGTGCACACTGAGCCTGTGTTTGTGAGAGTGTAGTCGGCAGCTGCACGAGGAGGCAAAGGCAACTTGTCTCCATTCAAATGAGTGTCTCTTCAGCAGTTCAAAGCTTCGCTGGCTGTTTGGCCGAAGAGTCAAATCAGCAGGCAGCACGTTTGCATCTGCCACCTATTGTCCAGTTTGCATGACACTAAGCAAATAGTGTACTGCATTGGGTGTGTGTGTGTGTGTGTGTGGGGGGGGTGGGGGTGGGGGGGGGGTGTTGTAGGGGGGGTGTTGGAGGGTAGCCAGGACCTTGTTCTGCTTAAAGAAAACACTCACTCATGTACAAAGACAGGAATTTTCAGCATCCTGTTCTACTGTCCTCAGGTCAGACTGTCCTCAGATCATGTACAACACGTTGGAGCCGTGAAGACCTCTAATATACTGTAAACCTATTGCAGACATTTTGATATGAAAGCAGGGCTGAATGAATGTGTGTGATGCACTTAAAGCAGTAAACAATGTGTATCACTTGAACCTGAAATTGAAAAAATACCTGAGCAGGATACATGTTTATTTTAAAACACCTGACTAACAAAGGTGTATTTTTATTTTTTAATGAGTACGGCCCCATTTACGCCTGTTTCTCTTAATGATCTCATATCCCGGTACAGATGCCGTTAGATGCTCATGCGCGGGTGGAGGGTATTTTATTTTAATGGAATAAATGTGCCGAAATGAATGTGAAATAAAACGATCTGATGATGCAAGTAGCAGTTTGCAAATGTGATGAAATTGACCCCAGATTACAAATGTGATTGCAATCCATCTTGATTTTCCCAATCAGATTGTTTGACCTGTTTGCAACAATGACAATTCACCTACTTAGCTAACATCACAGACATATTACAGACAAAATGTTTATCATCTGCAGCTCCCTCACGCACAGAGATCGTCGCTGTCGCACCTAGAAACGTGATTCAGTGGTTGAGCTGATCAGAGAAGATCTTAAAACTGTTAAAGTGGCTGGTGAATTAAAAGCTTATTCGATGCATTTAGCTGTTTTGTTTTACCCTTAAACCGGATCTATTTATTTTATTTTATTCTATTCTGAATCCAGTTTCTGTAACTCGACTGATCCACTGGTAAACTGCATGCGCGAGAAGACAAAGAACAAAATGGATCCAGAGAGACTGAGCTGATAAAAACACAACAACTGGATCCTGTCACCATGGAGACAGAGGGTGAACTTGACCTGCCACAGAGACCCTGGCCATCTTTCTTTCTGTTCGGTTCGTTTCGCTCTATCTCTATTTCTGTTTTCTCTTCTTTATCAAAACACGGGAGGAGGGGCTTCTTGCTGATACACAGGACGGATGCAGAGGAGGAGAAACAGAAAGAAAAGAGACGAGGACGATGAGAAGATGAAGACAGAGGAGATGGAGGAGGAAGAATGAAGCGCTAGCAGTACACGGTCAGGTCAAACGCTGCGCTTTCGGGTGAAACTAAGTTCACATTACCATACAGCTCAGTTTGAGCGAGTGTGTGTGTGTGTGTGTGTGTGTGTGTGTGTGTGTGTGTGTGTGTGTTTGTGTGTATGAGTGTGTCTACGCGTGTGTGGGGGTATGTGTCTCGTCTCCACTGGGGCGGGTGACACCAAATTTGTAACTAAGCGACGCCAACAGATGGAGCTCCTATTGTGGCAGTGTATACACATACACACACACACACACACACACACACACACACACACACACACACACACACACACACACACACACACACACACACACACACACACACACACACACACACACACACACACACACACACACACACACACACACACACACACACAGAACGGTATGCAAAGAATCATTATGAGAATACACACACACCAATCACAACCAATCTCGACCAAGGACCAAGGCCTGCAAGCATGCACACACACACACACACACACACACACACACACACACACACACACACACACACACACACACACACACACACACACACACACACACACACACACACACACACTTACATATTTGTGTCAGTCTGCCACTAAACGCAGCTCTGATCTCAGAGCACCTTTATGTCCTGCTGAGAGAGAGAGAGATGAAAACAAATGAAGGTGTCAAAAACAGGAAGAGAGAAAGAGGAAGGAGGAAAGCAACAATAAAAGCCAGAGAGAGAGAGAGAGAGAGAAAGAGAGAGAGAGGGTTAAATACAGTTCAACGGTTCAATTTCTGTTCACACACACAAACACACATTTAGTAACTCTCTAGACTGTTATCAGGTAGTTAACCGATGGGTAACAGCAGTGTGTGTGTGTGTGTGTGTGTGTGTGTTTGTGTTCGTTTGCAGGTCATTAGGAAATAAACGGATTATTTTATGTTATGTTGAAAAATACAAAATAAATAAATTGTAATGGAAAGACTTTAGGTGGTACAATAATATAACATAGAAAAAATTAAGGAAATCAAGGAAGTATATTTAAATATTCAATCTTCCATCCTTCATGAAATTAATGTCAATTAATAAAAATGCAAACAATAAAATGACAGTGCTAATTAAAAGCCAGTCGTACTTTATTGATGGTAATGGTTTGGAATAATATGTTTATGCAACTCAAATGTGTGATTGAAATACAACTAACAACATCTGCAGGCTGTGAAAATAACCAAATATAAACGTGAGAAATACAATGCAGACACAAATTTAAACAGGTATTGCAATATAATAATAATAACAATAATACACAAACAATAATTGACACTGTAATTACATTTTGAACAGACAAAGAGTCTCATCTCATCTCATCTTCAGCCTCTTATCCGGGGTCGGGTCTCGGGGGCAGCAGCTTTAGCAGGGGACCCCAAACTTCCCTTTCCCGGGCCACATTAACCAGCTCTAACTGGGGGATCCCGAGGCGTTCCCAGGCCAGTGTGGAGATCTAATCTCTCCACCTGGTCCTGGGTCTTCCCCGAGGCCTCCTCCCAGCAGACAAAGAGTGTTCGACATAATTTAAAAGTAACTGTTGACTGGTGTAGTTTTTCAGTATCCAATAAAAAAAAAATTAATGAAAAGATAATTCTCACTTACAGACCTTTATTAAACATGTTTAATCTCCATCATTGAATCGTTATCACTGATTTATTTATCACTTTATTGTGGTGGTATTACAGCTATACGGGCTACTGCACAACTACTGGATATGCAGCAACAGCATTATTAACACCTACTCAATGAATGAAGGCATTAGACGAGCAATTAATAAACTTCTTATGTACAATTTAGTATTTACAATTTAGCAATATCTGTATACATTCATGTCAGACATTTTATTCAATAGTATGTAAATACTCATTCATTTAAAACAAACATAAATGTTGAAGAAGAAAAAATAATATTGCAAATAAATAAGAATTAAGCTGGTTACTTTCTGTAAAGATGTTTTATTTAATCTCAGTAATGTTTTAAGTTTCTGCCATTTTGACAATGACATTAAGCCACATTAATATTAGTAATTGTATTATGCAATTGTTATTGTTATTTTGGTAGTTTTAATATTATTGTAAATATTATTTAATATTTGTTGAAATCATAGTAAAAAATGATAGTAAAAGCTCTGTTTTTAATTGTTACCGTGAGAGCAATTTCTGTTTGAATCCCTTGGTGTTTTCCTCTTTTCCCGCTGGCGTCTGACCTCAGTCTGTAAAAATATATATTTTTCACTTTGCCGAGG
>NC_139842.1:5480423-5515423 GCF_963691815.1 Echiichthys vipera | reverse complement strand
ATTTTGCGCTGTAATCACACTTGTAGTCCTTAAAAAATGTCCTTAAAAATGCATCTGTGTCTGAACTTTCTCTACTGGGATGGAGGTGTGAGATGACCATGTGAGAATGTTTGCAACGCTGATTTCCAAGAAACCTACACTGCTCACTTGCTCCACTTCAGCTCAACTGATGTAGATAGGGTTTCTTTTGTACATTTAACATCATTTGGATGTGAACAGATAATGCACTCTGGGTACATACAAACAGAATCCACTCCAACACTGAAGGTCTAGTTTTTGGAACAGCTTTGATTGTTTGCCTTTGTTTCACATCTGTCAAACGGAAATAGTGGTTTGACCACTCAGAGCCACCGTCCATGCAAATGTCATCGTCCAAAATGTAAATACAGGTATTATTACACAATTATAAATGAACATCACACTTCAGAGACTTGAGCTGCTCTTTTTTCAGGGAGACCGGCTTCCTGTCTCTGCTCAGGATGCCATCACTCTTTTATATCTTTAGCAAATATTTGTTTGCTGCCGGTGTATATGAATGTCCTGGATGTTGAGTACAGCCCCAATAAAGTTAGGCAGCTACAACACTTGGTAAAAGGCATGTTTAAACAACTGTGAACGTTTATTGCATTTCAAACTCTGCAAGATGCACGCTATGAATTGAAGCACGTCCGACTGTGCAGAGGCCCATCATCAGCTGTCAGCGTCTGCACTTGGCACAGAACGCTGACATGAGATGTGTATTTTGAGGGATAGTGGGATGCTTTGTATTTGTCTATTATATGCACACACACTTTCTTACTTTTACTTTACTAGGGAAAAAAACCCCACGACCCCCTCTTCTTCCACTTTTCCCTCTACTGTTACTCTATCTTGTTCTGCCTATAAAAACAGGGCATACTTCAGTCTTGCATAGAGGCCCCCATTCATAGAGACTTGGCAGCTCTCTCTCTCATACCACTACTATTTTACATTGGAGCCTTCATCATCCCTCCTTCCATTCCACTCTTTCTCTCTTACTTTTCATTTATTCCTCTGCAGTCTCTTCTTCTCTTCCTTGGCCTGTGCCCCCCCCCCAACCCTCATTGCCCCGTGATCACTCTTTAATTCCCCACCATCCTTCTCTCTGTATCTCTTTTGCCTCAGTAGCTTTTACCTGTGTTTGCACTCTAATCATGCTGCGTCCCAGAGGGGTGGTGCTGCAGTGCTAAACCTCCTGATTGATATGAACACACATCATAACTGCACATTTACGGCAACACCGCCATTTACTGTTGATACCGCAGAGTTGTTAATGTAGATTCAAGCGCACACACACACACACACACACACACACACACACACACACACACACACACACACACACACACACACACACACACACACACACACACACACACACAAACACACACACACACACACACACACACACACACACACACAAACACACACACACACACTGTGTTAATGTGTATGCTGACAGATTTATGCTGTGTGGAAGTTATTGATGCTTTGCCAAATACTGCTCTATTCTCGCGGCTGTGGTTATACGTAGCCAGTCAAATACTGCTCCAGCGAAAAAAGCATTGCGGATATTGATGAGTAAAACATTTTAAAATTTTTACAACATTGAATTTAGTTACCACTGTGTATGTGTGTGTGTGTGTGTGTGTGTGTGTGTGTGTGTGTGTACAGTGGTACGTGTGTGTTCCATCATCTTAGTGTGACGCACCAGGATCTTCTCTTCTTGCAGTTTCCTCCTGATATGTGATTGGCTGGAGCCTCACTGGGAACTCTCCACGACCCTACCACGACCCCTCAATGACCTCGTCATGATCTCTCCATGATACCCCGACCCCCCGACCTTCTCCTAATCCTCCCCAGGGAATCAGGAGGAGAAATCCTGCTAATCAACCTGCTTCTACCAGCTGTGGGTCCACACAAAATACAATAGAAAAGAATCTGCAGGGTAATGTTACTTCTACTTCCTTCTTTTCTCTGTTTGATCACCAGCTTAGTTAAATTGTGGATCACAGTTTCTGTGACCTTTGACCTTCTATTGTTATTATGTAATGTAGGAAGTAAAGATGTCTGTTTATAGAGAGGGATAATGTACATACAGCATTAAGTAGTAAGTCATAAATTAGCAGGAGCCTCATTGCTGGGATAGGATGCCCACATCCTGCTGCCACTTATACTCACTAGAGCACCAAATGTGGATTAAGCTACCGCTGAAAATAGTCCCCCGAAAAGTTACAATTTCCTCCTGTTTGTGTTAAAAATGAAACTATATATCTGTGAGTCGTTTAAAAACAAACTTAGTAGGAACCAGTGTGCTTAGAATCAAAAGTAGGATATGGAAGTCAAAAACTGAGATAAAGACCAACCCATGTTTTTTTTTTGCTTTTTTTTGTCAAATGATGTTTTTCACCAAAGGAAAACAACAGAATGACACCAGATACATCTGTGAACACATTTGAAGCATTTAATATTTACAGCAACTACTGCTGTGTGAGCCAGACACTCCAGTTTGATGGAAACAAATGTTTTATATGCAAAATGATGACTGTCTGTCTGTCTCATGCAATAATGACATTATGGCAGTGCAAAATTAGATTCATACAGGTGAAATGTTTAAATTGATTTCAGTGCAATAAATACATTTATTTGCATTTATTTATTTATTTGAGTTATTTTTTAAGAACCTGTGTCGTCAGCTGTGTAGTTTGTTTGTGTATTTGTAAGATTTGTCCGGTGTTTTTTTTTATTGCACAGTAGCGCCCCTATTTTTATTTTTTACTTTTGCATTCTGTACAATGACAATGAGGGCTTTCTATTTCTATTCAATCAACAGTAAAACATTTATTTTTTTCAGTCAGTCCTTAAAATCACAGTCTATTTCGAGCTGTGAGTGCAAATATTCAACTTTATATGAAAAAAGCTATTAGCATCGTTTTTTAAACCAAAATGGTTTCTGGAATTTGGTTCCAACAGAATCCTTTGTTGTACCTTCTTCTCTTTCCCCATGTAGCTAGATTTAAACAACACTGTTTCCTCATTGACATTGACTAAAATGAACCATTGATTTAACCTGTGAATATAAGATATACAAGTGCACAGAATACTATCTGTCAGATATAGTCATCTCTGCATGGCCTGGGTATGTATGACATATCCACCTGTACTTTAACAGTATGGTATTATAAGTTGTGTCTTACAACTAAGTGATGCATGATTCTGATGTGTCATATAACCTCACAGCATATTTTCATCCACAGGATACAGAAACTCCCTTATGTGAAACAAAAATATTGTTGCTGTAAAAGGGTCAGTTCAATTTTATTTTTTATATATTTTGCGTGCATTTCCTGCCTTAGACTGGCGCTGTCACATCACATTGCATTTTGCTGCTTTGCATGTTTGAATGTGTCAAACTGTGTGACTGTTATCAGGGTTTTGTATGGTTTGTATGGTCTTGCATGGTTACATGTACTTATTGTGGATATTGTCGAATGACTACAGTTGAAAATGTGCACTGGGGCATTTACAGTAATGTTGATTAATGTGTCTTGTCCTTATAAATAAACCATTAAATTAAATTAAATAGGTGTGAATGTTTGTCTGTCTCTGTACGTCTCTATGTGTCCTGCGATAGACTGGCGTCCTGTCCAGGGTGTACCCCGCCTCACGCCCGATGTCAGCTGGGATCGGCTCCAGCACCCCCCGCGACCCCGACCCCGGGATAAGCGGTGAATTAATAAATTCAACATTTATTTTTCTCTGACTCCTGCTCAACTGGAAAAGACACACTGAAGGTCTAGTTTTTGGAACAGCTTTGATTGTTTGCCTTTGTTTCACATCTGTCAAACGGAAACAGCGGTTTGACCACTCAGAGCCACCGTCCATGCAAATGTCATCGTCCAAAATGTAAATACAGGTATTAATACACAGTTATGAATGAATATCACACTTCAGAGACTTGAGATGCTCTTGCGAAAATATAACAACGGCACGATAGCAAAGCAGGGAGTAGTGTGCGAGTTGCTGTGAACACTGACACGATGGACACACAGGGCGGCTGGAAGGGTGGCGGATCGTCCCCAGCACTCGTTACTACACTTGCAGGTAATCTGTCAATCAACCTGGACCAATGACACTAAAATAGACCTTTATCACCAGCTCTGATATCGTTATCTCATATTGCTAATTTTCACAACAAATGCATCGAACTCTTTCTGTGCGCGACAATTTATTTCAGATGACAGAATTTAAAAAATGCATGACTCAGTGTTCAAAGACCGTAGATCCTATTTGCTTTGCTCAAATACTAGAAATGTACTCAAGACATGCACGAAAGTACAATGATAACAGGTAAACTAATGTAGAGAGAGAGAGAGAGAGAGAGAGAGAGAGAGAGAGAGAGAGAGAGAGAGAGAGAGAGAGAGAGAGAGAGAGAGAGAGAGAGAGAGAGAAAGAGAGAGAGAGAGAGAGGGAGGGAGGGAGGGAGGGAGGAGGTGAAGTGGAGCAGTTGACAGGTCAGGTATAAAAGCAATGGGAAAATGAAGGAGTGGAGGAGTAGGTAAACTCATGGTCCCATTCACCTGTCAATCACACACAAACACACACTCTCCTTCATGGTTAGGTTAACAGCGCCCCACCCAATTCCAACACTGTGAGTCATGTACACACAACCAGGTCCACCTGGGTAACCAGAGAAAGACCTCAGCTACGGCCTCAAAACTAATGAAACCACGACAACGGCTCTCAGACTAAAGCTTGACATGGAAATTAGTGACAAACTGAGACAAACCCACTCAGTCTCGAAATAAACAGGTGAATAAAAACATCCTGTGGGACCCTATTGGCTGCCTGGAGGAGAAATCACCAATCATGTGGGAGCTGAGAAGAAGAGGCTGTGATGTGCTGCACTGAAGTTCCTCTGGTTGGACTGAGGGGGGCAGTGCAGTGTGACAGAAGGTGGTATGTGTGTGTGTGTGTGTGTGTGTGTGTGTGTGTGTGTGTGTGTGTGTGTGGACTAGACATAACTCTTCCATTGCCACTGGTGGGATTTTTGGAGGGAATCGATCCATCTCATTTTTCTGTCCCAAGAGAGAGAGTGGATCAAGATGCAATTTATGGGATTCACACACACACACACACACACACACACACACACACACACACACACACACACACACACACACACACACACACACACACACACACACACACACACACACACACACACACACACACACACACACACACACACAGCCACTAGGGGCAGTGTGGTCCAGTGTTATCAGTGATCTCAGTGAGGGTGAGGATGCCTCTGGCAGTTGTAAGATGATACATGGAACAGGAAAGAATCATATTTCTGCTACACAAAAGTGTGTCACCGCCTTTTAGTCCTTTCCTTGTGAAATACTGTATAGTTTCCAGCCTGTAGGTCTGAACTTCCAATCCAGTGTTACAACTTTAAAAGAGATGATCAGTCTTCAGTCGATTCATGTGCAGGCTGCAGAGGACGGTTGCATCGAGGCTTAGCTTCTTTTTAAGGTTTCATGAAATAAAAGAGAGGAAGCATTGGTGTAAGGTATGGGTTTCTGTTTTGCATTAGTGCAACTGCAGCCGGCACTCACACTCATAGACATCAATCACTGTACGTCAACATCACTCAAGTTTTCGGCTCTGCCAGCTGTATTTCCTTCAAAGAGAAATATTAAGACATTAACTGTTTGCTTATTAATATGAAGAAAAAATAGGTTATTTACTTACTGTTTATGTATTTTGTTATACTGTTTAAGGCAGTATACGTTATGGACCATCATTGTAGCCGAGCGGTTGCAGCACATGCCACATACAGTAACTCCAATAAAGGCAAAAAAAGCTGCTTCAGTAAAATAGTGGTCCACTTCCATAAATTTGACTTTCAAGAGAGAAATTAAAAAGATAAAAGATACATTTTTATTCAAATCTGGGTGAACCAAAATAAGGAGAAGTGCTATATCATAGACGAAAGACTATTGTGAGTGTTTCACCACAGTCCTGAATGTATTTAGGATATTTTAGTGTTTAACCAGAACAGCACAACAATCTCTTCTAAGATGTGTTTTGAGTTCGGTAAGCATAACCATAAATATGTTAATCATGCTTTCGTTGCTACAGTGTGAGCAGATATTGTAGGAAAAGCAATGAGATGTCTTAACCGTGACTACTGTTGTGCAAGTTCACACTCACACGAGCGAGCTCAAAGTTTAGTTCACACGGACTAAACTTGAACTCTTCGAACTGTCCCCAAAAAATGAACTAGTTCATGTTCATTTCTACAGCTTATTTTTTAAGCGCAGCTGCTCCAAGCTCTTCAGTTTCAGTAGAACCTCCAGTAACTTTAACTCGATACATCATTTGAAATTAGTTTCTGATGGTGCTGGATTTTGGCCTTGGTATTTTTTTTTCTGTGTTTTTTTTTGCATTTGCATTTGCAATTTGCATAAAGATGTGAGTTTTTTTGTTGTAATCTAGTGATTTGTTGATAAACATAGACTTAAGGGGCGGACGGTGGCACAGTTTTAGAGCAGCCGCCCCATGAAAAGAGGCTGAAGTTCCTCTAGGCAGCAGCCGCAGGTTCGACTCTGACCTGCGGCCCTTTGATGCATGTCTCCCTCCCTCTCTCTCTCACCCCATTTCTGTCCTATAATACAAGCTTGGAAACTACCAAAAAAACCCATAAAACCTTAACATTTAAATATTCACATTAACTGACTATAGCAGTAAGGACAGCTGCGTCTGGATGGTGTTGTGGTCTGTGTCAAACTCTGTTGTCTCCCTCCATGGTCAGGCTCAGGGACATGGAAATGGTTAGGGATTTTTCCAAAACTCTCAATGAAACATTTTGGATTGAGTAACTACTGAGCGCCTTACAGCAAACAGCAAAGACAGCCATGCTTGCATTTCGAAATTCTGATGATTTATGCTGGACATGTCATATCATACATCACTTCACTGTAAACGTCGGCCTGCTGCTGGAAACCAGGTCGATGAGAGCAGTGAGACTGAACCGACACATAAAAGTTGTGGGCCAAAAAGAAAACAAGAATGAGCTGAAAGACTCTGAAATACTCCGAGTAACTGCTAAGTCAGGTGATAATTCTGTTATTTCAGCACTATGAGCAAACTTCTCAGTTATGTGAGAATAAAAAAGTAGAAAAAAGTATTAATCTACTAGTGATTTAATGAGTGGATTTTATAAACCTGAAACTCCAGTGTGGCCAGGAGCTTGACATGATGTTAAAGCTCTCTACAAAGGAATGGCATGTCTTCACATGGCTGATCCGAGTGTGTGAGCACATGATATCGTCATAACACCCGGGCTGTAATATAGTCAAAGTCTCTCCTATTGGCTGTCCCCAGTGTTTGTCTGTTCCTGGTTACAGCGTTGCCAAGGAAGCAACATTTTACACCTGGTTGCCAACACTCTGTCATTGTATGCTGTCACACAAGTACACACACACACACACACACACACACACACACACACACACACACACACACACACACACACACACACACACACACACACACACACACACACACACACACACACACACACACACACACACACACACACACACACACACACACACACAGGTCTGTAAGTCTTAGTTAAACACTCTAATGTGGAATCATCTCTCCCTCTCGCTCTTACACAAACACACACAAATGGTTGGAGGCAAATATTACTTCACCCTAAGTATTTTTAAATCAGGTGATGACAGAAAGAGAGAGAGAGAGAAAGACACGCTCAGCCACTGTGGTTTCGGGTTGAGCTGTGGTGTGTGTGTGAGGTTAACGAGCTCTTACAACCTCGTTATCACAATGATGATAGACAGAGAGAGAGAGAAAATAAAAAGTCAGGGAATGAAAGACAGAAAATGGGTGTGATCATTTGCTTTTCTTTACAAAAGGCAGTTAAATAAACCTTCCTACTTTGTGTGTGTGTGTTTGTGTGTGTGTGCATATTAACAAGCCCGCTCAAAACTGAACCAGATGAGAAGATACTCTCTCTCTGTCTGTCGTCACCTGCACGCCCACGTCTCTCTTTCAACTTATAGTATGTGTGTGTGTACGTGCTGGTGCATATGCTTTTGGCAAGTTCTGTTGTCTGCATGCTTTAATGGATTCAGGGTCAGTTCTGACTTATAAAAGCTTGATAATGACAAAAACATGGGGTGAGCAAAAAATAAATGTAAGTTTTATACAACCCTCTGGGTCCGTGGCTGATGAATGAAGCCAACACAGAAGTGCTAAAAACTGCAGTTCCTCGAGTGGCCACTTCAGGCCGGTTCCAAAAGAGAGTCAATCCCCATAGACCCCCATATTAAAATACCAAACCTTACAGCAGAAATAAAACAGGTTTAACGCCTGGTACTAAAAAAAACACACAGACTGGCTCATTTCCCTGTTCATGACAACTGAATTGTTTATTCATTCATTCATCTTCAACCGCGGGATGCGGGGGGGCTGGAGCCGATCCCAGCTGACATCGGGCGTGAGGCGGGGTCCACCCTGGACAGGACGCCAGTCTATCACAGGACACATAGAGACGTACAGAGACAGACAACCATTCACACCTACAGGCAATTCTTATAGTAATCAATGAACCTGACACGTGCATGTCTTTGGACTGTGGGAGGAAACCGGAGAACCCGGAGAAAACCAACGCTGACACGGGGAGAACATGCAAACTCCACACAGAAAGGCCCAGACCGGGATGCGAACTTGGAACCTTCTCGCTGTTAGGTACAGTGCTAACCACTACACCACCGTGTAGCCCTACTGAAATGTTTAGTTTATATTAAAGCTCTAAATATTACATAATTAAGGGCGTAGCAACTTTGACCGACACGTGGTGCCATCACAGGTGACTAGCATAGACTGTAGGCTTTATTCAGCCCGGCTTAGCTCCATCCACACTCCACCTCTTTGACCTTTTTTTGATTAGCCGGGAACAGGAGATATCAGGAATTGCCAAGGTGGTGACGGTCAGAACGTCTCTTCAGAAACCTATGGGTGATGTCACAAAGTCTACCATCATATGTTATATGATCTATGGAAATAGCACATCATCTCAACTTTTAAAATAGTGCATGTAGTGGTTAGCACTGTCGCCTCACAGCGAGAAGGTTCCAGGTTCGCATCCCGGCCTGTGTGGAGTTTGCATGTTCTCCCCGTGTCGGGTTCTCCGGTTTCCTCCCACAGTCCAAAGACGTGCACGTGTTAGGTTCATTGATGACTCTAAAAATTGAGTGTTGACTCTATGTGCCCTGTGATAGACTGGCGTCCTGTCCAGGGTGTACCCCGCCTCACGCCCGATGTCAGCTGGGATTGGCTCCAGCCCTGTGCACACCTTTGCTGTATTATGATCATGAACCCTTTATGAACTCCTTTTCTCATATTTTGAATAAGTGCTTTGTACATATGTGGACTTACAAAGCAAAGCATGATAGAAGAGTTGACTATTTATCAAAAACCAAAGTTTCCTCCTCTGTGAAGGTAAACAAGCATCAAATGTTGTTTGGCCTGCAGCGTGCACACTGCACAGTTACTGGATGTCATGTGCTCTTAGATGCTCTCATTCATGAGGACTACTGTTATAGACACGAGGTGTACTTTTGAAGTACGGTGCTGTATTTATAAAATAATAATAATAAGTACTAACAAGTTATGTCTCTGCCACTGATGTTAGCTAATGTTACAGGTTGCTGGGAGGAAAACAAGTAAGGTATTTTTGTGTTAAAAAGCTGTCAGGGAAAATGAATGGCAGATTAATGTCACTGTCAACTTTCTAAATCTTCGCTAAGATGTTTGCTTAGCTAGCGTTCAAACCCACACCGTGGGCATTATTTTAGTGAGCAGGTGAATGAATCCAGCCTCTGGAGGATCAAGCTGTTCTGCATTTGCAATAATGTCAACAGCAGAGAGCGAGCGGCTCTGGTTAAAAAGTCAGAGTTACTGCGGAGAGTCAGTCGGCTGTACAGGTGCGGAGAAGAGTGGACATTGTTTGTGTGGACTATTTTCAGTTATGTATTTAACAGATAAACAACAACTGCAGTGATGGTAACTATACACAACCGAGATGGTGACAGCTGTAGCCTCAGAAAACTTACAAGAAAATAAAAATGACACAAATATGCCAGACAAAAATGGCACCAGAATTTCATTGACAACAACTTTTGGTTGACTTAATCCGACAGTATTCTAATGACTTAGATAATCAATCATTGAAAGACTAAAACTAAATCAAAATCAAAATGAATGCCAAATGAAGACTGGTGCAGAGGTGAAACAATAACACGAACAGTAGCATGCAGTAGGAGCTAAGCACAGTCACTTAAGTATGAACAAAAGTACACTTTAGTTGGGTGTTTAAACTTTGCTTTATACTTCGACTTCAACTATTGCACTTTTTTCACTTCATTATTCTTATAGCTTTAGTTTTGTTAATGTACAAATTAAGATTTTCATAAAAATAAAACATTGTGCCTACCAACAAATAGCAAAAATGCAAGTGATAAGTGACAAAAAACAAATCCCGAGTATTTTGCTCTTTTACCACATCATGGTTCCAGCTATATTAATAATTGTAATGTAGAAATAATTATGTTGAGGTCTGTGAAGGCGTCACATTGGGCTCTGGGTAATTGTGACTCCATATCTCACTATTTTCCATTTTCAATCAATCGATTATTTGAGAAAATAATCAGGAGATTAATCCATAATGAAAATATTCCATAATCAATGGTTCAAAATGAGCTCCACCTCAAACAACTAGAACATGAAAACCCTGCTTTTGCATGAATGCATGACTAATACTAATTGAATGATACATTTTTTCACTTTTAAGTATTTTAAATAAATGTACTTATTATATTTACATATTTTTAAGGTATCTTTTGAATGCAGAGCTTGTACCTGTATCAGATTATTTTGACAGTATTAGAACTTTTACTACAGTAAAGGATCTGAATACTTCCTCCACCTCTGGTACCTAACACAAAAACCATAAACTATTACTAAAACTACTGATACCAGAGTTTTATCAGTAGTTTTAGCACTAGTATCATGAGTGTGAATGGTAGCCGTAACACCAGATTTGGAAAAGTGGTGGTGTCAGTATTATTGCAAATTGTCTGTTACAACAATCAGTCAGTAGGGGGCAGTGCA
Source organism: Echiichthys vipera (assembly GCF_963691815.1). Classification (NCBI taxonomy): domain Eukaryota; kingdom Metazoa; phylum Chordata; class Actinopteri; order Perciformes; family Trachinidae; genus Echiichthys; species Echiichthys vipera. The sequence continues at coordinate 5,504,200 of NC_139842.1, read as the reverse complement.
GCGTGCAAGGTTTTTACACTGTGTGTGTGGTATTTTGCCATCTCAGATGTCTCTTTGCTTCATAGCGTGTAAATTGTATCCAAACTGCATCGCTGCTGATACAGACCCTGCTAGGCAACTACTGAACCAGCTACGGATAACATTAATAAACTAGTTACATTTATTCCTCCTGCCACTGCAATAACACAGTAGTGATATGCAATATGTAGAGTAATAATGTACGTGATGGAGGCTAGCTCAGTTTGACCAACCCACTAATTGAAAACTGATGGCAGGGGCTAACAGTGACTGGTGCACCGCAACGCACACACACACACACACACACACACACACACACACACACACACACACACACACACACACACACACACACACACACACACACACACACACACACACACACACACACACACACACACACACACACACACACACACACACACCACACACACAAAACTGGGATAGTGAGCTGTGTGTGTTTGGCAAGACTCCAAAGAGGTACTGACAGATCTGCTCAGTAAAACCTCCCCTGTTCACAGCCCTGCACACACACACACACACACACAGACACACACTCACACACAAACACCCCTCACACACACACACACACACATACTCCTCCCTCTCTTCACACTCTGAGTGACCCTGACATCAGCCCTGCACTCTCTCCATCACTGTGTTGCCATGGCAACAGGCCCTAGGGTATGGCTGTGCAGCAAAGTTGTGTGAACCATTGGAGAATGTAGTCAATAACGCTCAACTGCCTCTTTCTTTCTTTCTTTCTTTCTTTCTTTCTTTCTTTCTTTCTTTCTTTCTTTATTTTTTCTTCTTTCTTTCTTTCTCCTCATCCTTTTTTAATTTTCATCTTAACTAACATCCTACAGGGATTTTGATTCATTTGATAAAAGTGTTATGCGTCTTATATACAGTATGTTACTGGGTTTTTTACACCACTAATGTGTTAACTAGTTGAATTTATAATTGATTAATTTCCAAGCTTATAAAACTCATCAAGAGGAAGTGAGACAAACATAGAACATACTATGACCTGCAGGCTGTGCGTGTGTGACCACAATTTGAGCAATGACTCAGTGTGTGTGTGTGTGTGTGTGTGTGTGTGTGTGTGTGTGTGTGTGTGTGTGTGTGTGTGTGTGTGTGTGTGTGTTTGTGTGCTTTCGTGTGTGTGTGTGTGTGTGTGTGTGTGTGTGTGTGTGTGTGTGTGTGTTTGTGTGCTTTCATGTGTGTGTGTGTGTGACAGGGAAGAGGAGATAGCCTCTTGACTTTTCTGAGTGCTGTCACTGGGTAGGAGGCTTAACACTTCACACACACACACACAACTCCAGTCCTGGTCCCTGCCCCCCTCTTGCAGTACATTATGAGCGACAGTAGGGGGCAATCTGTACTGTGTCTGAATTGAGGCAGGACCTGGATGTGTGCAATGATATTGAAGTTAGTATGTCTAGTGTTGTAATAAAGTGCAATGTACGTTCTGTTCAAAGACAGTTGTCTCTGTGGGTTCCTGTTACAGAATATTAAAGACATTTAAGATGAAGTACATTAATACATAGAAAACACACACCCATGGTCGTGGGTAACATGTCTGCCAGCGATAAAAGCCCATGAAAAGTAAAGATGTAAAACGCTGTACGGTTTGAGAAAGAATCCACAAATTATACAACTAATGATTCAATATTAAAGGTAAATGAAGAAATAGACATTAGTTTCACGTCTTTCAAATCACTGTATGAGAATAAACTAACAACGCCAACGGCAAACGTTACAAATATAGAAAAATATTTGCATGAAAACAAAATAAATATGTATATCATTCATTCATTCATCTTCAACCGCTTATCGCTTTCGGGGTCACGGGAGGCTGGAGCCAATCCCAGCTGACATCGGGCGTGAGGCGGGGTCCACCCTGGACAGGACACCAGTCTATCACAGGGCACATAGAGACGAACAGAGACAGACAACCATTCACACCTACGGGTGATTTTTTTTTGAGTCATCAATGAACCGAACACGTGCACGTCTTTGGACTGTGGGAGGAAACCGGAGAACCCGGAGAAAACCCACGCGGACAACACGGAAACTCCTCACAGAAAGGCCCCAGCCGTGATGCGAACCTGGGACCTTCTCGCTGTGAGGCGACAGTGCTAACCACTACACTCCCTTAATATGTATATGCATTTGAAAATATCAACAAAAATGCAACTAAAGGGGCACTTTGAGAGCTAGACCTCTGCCAAGGCATGTTCTATCTTACAATATTAAGAAAGTGCGAATTTTCCCAGTTGGGAGCTAATTTTTCCAATTATTTTGACACCCTGTAAATGCTGCACAAATACCCTTTGCGATAATGAAAGTGAAATGTATTTTGTGTATCCGCCCGTGATTCAGATCTGCTCGAAAATGTTATGTGTTCCCCGTTCACCAAGTTGTATGAAAGTGTTTTTTCTGTAATCCTGCTGACAAACAAACAAACCCCCGGACAGACCAACCCGGCCAGGTACATGACCTCCTTGGGAGAGGTAACAATAATGATTCACCTCCAATCATGCATAAAATGTGAAAATGAAATGTATCACAAATGTTTGTTACCATTGCCCTCTGACAGAAAATCCTGGAGGACACGCCATCAATTTAGTCTGGACCAACAAAGAAGCAAAAACATGACAGAATTGGTCAGAGGTCAAATCCACCACTGCGGCCGAGAGGACCCACGGTCTTTAACCTGTAGATCCAGCCTGTCTCTGTACATCAGATGTGATGATTAGCTGCAATGAAATGTCCTGCAATGTTCAGCTATTCTAACCTTTGACTCTGTTTGTCCCATCAATGTAGTCCTTTCCACAAGGGTCAGTGAATAGGTAGATGACTAACTGTGAATAATAAGGGATGATTCCAGAGATTGGATTTTTTTCCAAAGATGCGATGCCTTAAATAAATGCCTTTGTAAGTGCTAATGTATTGGGTGCATGCATTTCATTGTGTAATTGCCATCAGGCTAACAGATGTTGCAAGAACTCAATCTGTGGAACCAAATCGGAGTTTACTAATGTTTTTTGAGGTTAGAGCAACAACACAACAAGAAAAGTTACAAAGTCAGTTATCCACCAAACCATTTCAACTCCGGAGGGTCTTCACAAGATAGTGTGCATATGAATATCGAGTGATTGAAAAAGCTCTTCTCAGGTGACCTTTGTTTCTGTTTCTTGCCCCCACGGGGAACGGAGAATCAAAAACAGAGAATGATGCACTTAAAGCTGACAGATCAAGTTGACTCAGTCATATTTCGAATGTTTACAACTCTCAGGTCCTTCCCCCACTACCCCCAAGCTCCTTCGCTCTCTCCCATTGAGTGCTCGTCAGTGCACGTGCACCAGATTCCTGTGAACGTGCTTGTTTCTTCTCTCATCGATAAACAGCATGGAGTACACGCCACACAGATGTAAGATGGCTAACTTACTCATAGATAGCAACTGCTAACGTAATTTAGCGTATGCCTAGTTTGAGGCATGTGCCTGTGTAACATGCGTGAGGGGGAGGCGGGGGATCTGTGGCGTGTGCACGAACTGTGCCTCAGACAGGAAATTTCTTTTAAATTGTCACAACTGTCTCTGGAAAGCACCACACAGGTCAAAAACCTTGGTGTCATCCCGTGCGCTAACCTCATTGTGCTATAATCAATAAAGTTTTGCTTGCCTGCTTACAGGAATTATTGTATTCTTTCTTATTTGAACCTCTTACAAGATGTGTATATATACAATCGATCTATCTATCTATCTATCTATCTATCTATCTATCTATCTATCTATCTATCTATCTATCTATCTATCTATCTATCTATCTATCTATCTATCTATCTATCTATATATCTATCTAACTATCTATCTATCTATCTATCTATCTATCTATCTATCTATCTATCTATCTATCTATCTATCTATCTATCTATCTATCTATCTATCTATCTATCTATCTATCTATCTATCTATCTATCTATCTATCTATCTATCTATCTATCTATCCATCTATCTATCTATCTATCTATCTATCTATCTATCTATCTATCTATCTATCTATCTATCTATCTATCTATCTATCTATCTATCTATCTATCTATCTATCTATCTATCTATCTATCCATCTATCTATCTATCTATCTATCTATATATCTATCCATCTATCTATCTATCTATCTATCTATCTATCTATCTATCTATCTATCTATCTATCTATCTATCTATCTATCTATCTATCTATCTATCTATCTATCTATCTATCTATCTATCTATCTATCTATCTAACTATCTATCTATCTATCTATCTATCTATCTATCTATCTATCGATCTATCTATCTATCTATCTATCTATCTATCTAACTATCTATCTAACTATCTATCTATCTATCTATCTATCTATCTATCTATCTAACTATCTATCTATCTATCTATCTATCTATCTATCTATCTATCTATCTAACTATCTATCTATCTATCTATCTATCTATCTATCTATCTATCTATCTATCTATCTATCTATCTATCTATCTATCTATCTATCTATCTATCTATCTATCTATCTATCTATCTATCTATCTATCTATCTATCTAACTATCTATCTATCTATCTATCTATCTATCTATCTATCTATCTATCTATCTATCTATCTATCTATCTATCTATCTATCTATCTATCTATCTATCTATCTATCTATCTATCTATCTATCTATCTATCTATCTATCTATCTATCTATCTATCTATCTATCTATCTATCTATCTAACTATCTATCTATCTATATATATATATATATTGCCAGTTGGCTCTCTGTGTTGCTGTATCTGCCTGGTTGTCATAGTTACAGTGCTTGCCGGGGTCGGGACCTGACGGGACCCGACTGTAAATGAGGGGTGGGGGGCTTTGATGGGAATGGGATGAGGGATTCTCGGTTGCTATGGTAACAGTGAATTCAGTGCCATCCCTCCTCACTGTCTTTCTCTGTCTTCATTGAAATTTCTGTCTCCTCTTTTGTTCTTCCGCTCTTTCAGCGTTTAAAGAAGGAAGACATATTGTTGCAGAGAGGGAGGTTGCTGGTTTGGATCTCTGTTTGGGAAGAACGCTCAATGTGTTAAAAGTGAACACACACAGGGATACAATATGATTCAATAGCCAACATCTCTTCTATTACTGGACTACTTGATTTACTTGCTGATTGATTTAAGTGTGTTAATAATCCAGACTGTAGCAGTTTATGCATATATGTCCTCCCTCAACACACAACCCCAGCAAGAAAACACTAGCTGATTGATGTTTATCCATTGATTGTTTGATTGATTCATTAGGATGGAGACTATCAGGAATTTCAGTGGCAGCAGAGTAGTTTAGCACAGCTCCTGCCATGAATAACTGACCCTATAATGTAAAAGCACACTAACACACAGCTCCCATTAGTTTGTTAATTAAGATTCCCAAAAACATTTCAAGCTCTCCTCCACAACCTGACCTTGAGGAATTCCTCTTCCTATTTGACCACCATCAGTTATTATTGAATTATTTTTGACAAGCTCACCTATTTCCTCTTTGCAGTGCATTATGGGAGAATAACACACGGTCAATTTTGTATTGATTAATGTCTTGAAACAGAAATCTGCAATCCAACACCCCAGCCTCTTCCTACTTGAACTTAAACACTCTTACTCAACATGGGGATTGGAAACCATAACATTATGAATGACTAACAATAATTCATTTTTGGAGTCTGGGAATCATCACAGAATTGCAGAAGAATCAAAAAAATCTCCTCAATCAGGTATTTTTCTAGTGGGAACAAACAAAAATTCTCATAATTTTGGTGCAATTCCAGTGTACATGATGTTTAGTGGTTTTGGCACTTGTGGCTGTTTTAACCTTTTTAACAGCCTCTTGTTGCACCACCAGCTTGCTCTGTGTCACCACGTATACCAGCATGATTTGTGCAGCAAAATAGTCTCTTCCCATAGATGAATAGGTGTAAATTTTGTCGCTAGTCTGATGGAGTACTGTAGTACTACACGCACCATGACCCCGTGTCTCACGATACGACAGTTCTAACAGGACACTGAAGCAACTGCATCAGTTTGGTCTGATCCCTGTGTTAGCTTTAACAGTATGTTTACACAATAACTATTTACACATTTATGTTTACAATTATTATTTTTATGTTTACAGGTTTAAACATTTACCTTAGAACCTAAAAGACAGTTATGTCAATCTCCTGAATCTGCCTCTGTGGTTCTCCTCACAGTTACTTAAGGTAAAGCCTTTCGAGCCTCTGATTGGTTAGTTCAGTGACATGTGATCCAGGAAGTAGGAAGTGTTGTTGTTGTTGACGTGTGGACGGGGAAAAAGAGTAAAGTGTTGCTTAAGAAAGTTATCCGTCTCCATCCTGCTGTTTCTTCTCCTAAAGAGTGATCCAACCACCACATATCGAACCCACACGTTACACCTGCATTACAAAGCATCAAGCAACTTTCTGTGCTATTTTTTTGGACACTAAACAATGTTTCCCACTCATAATCCTATAGGCTTTGATGAAGTTTAAGAGAGGACAAAGAAAGCTTTAAGTACAATGCTGTGTAATTAGGGTATGGATTGCACAATACAGAATCAATAAATAAACACCAATGAATGAGAAAACACGGCATTAGGAATAAATAAAATCAAAGAATAAGGAATAAGGTCCGTTAATAAGAAAATATAGAAAGACAATTTCGACGGGAATGTTTTTGCAAAATACAACCTTCCATTTTCCAAACCTGTCAACTGTGTGTGAGACATTGTCGTCTCATCTCACCATTGATCCGGACCAAAATAATCCTCATCAGCCTGATAACACACACACACACACACACACACACACACACACACACACACACACACACACACACACACACACACACACACACACACACACACACACACACACACACACACACACACACACACACACACATTAGCATGTAAATTAAGCTCCATTCAAGCGCGGTCCACCAGCCTTCTTCTTTCATTTGACCACACATCAATCCACAGGTCCACACACACAGAAACAAACATGTGATGGCCTTTCAGGCTCAGTGTTAATTGCGTGTATGAATGTATTAACATTAGATCATCTTTCCCCATTCTGTCTCTCTACCCTTTCTCATCCTCTCACATCCTTCTCCCCACCTTCATCCTACCGTAGGAGGGAGTTGTCTGTCCCAAACCAATGGGAAACTATCCAGGTTCTCAATCACTCTGTGATAATTAAAATTATGGAACCATAACAAGACTTCAGCTGACACATCAAAATGGAATCTCATCCTAATGAAGCTATTGCATGAGTTCAGTCAGAAAGACTATCCTTCTGCACACACCGGTCTGTTTTATTCCTCATGCATCCTGTCATTCACTCCGCTCACACATGCTCACTCATTATCCGATGCTGTGACTGTCAGGGACTGTCCATCATGTCATCGGCTATTATCATCAGCTGGTCACATCAGGTGATCCCATCTATCCAATAGAACAATGGCACATTTACATCATTAGCCTGTAATCCTGATGCTACCTCTGCTAAATAGGATTTTCTCTCTGCCTTCAATACGTTTTCACTGCTGTTATCCACGCCTCTCTGTTGCTGTCAACGGTTATTTCAGTGCCCCTCCACCTTCCCATTTACGCCACTCTTGGCAGATTCATCAACTCCGTCAGCCTCATCACAATCATCAGCCACCAACACGGATGTCTAGACTCCATGGGGAATTTATCTGGATACTGTTCAGGGCAGAAGGCCCTCGATTGCAATCTCCCTGCTGAGTCTAAGCACCAAAGACAATACTGATTGAACTGAAAATGACAAGATCTTAGGAGATTAGAGTTTATTTTGGAGGGAAGCTATTGTTTTTCAGATGTGGTCCATACCAGATACTATGACATGGAGAAAACAAGATCATCAGCCTGTTGTTATCCAAACTCGTGACATACAGTACAGAGGCTTTTTTCAGGACCCCTCGGTTTCACTTGACAATGCATTGGTTAGCCCTGCTTGTCAAACTGTGACGCTCCGCTATAATTGCTGTTTTAAACATGTGAACATGTGACATAACAAATTCAAGCTAAGAAGAGCTTCACCCATTCATACCAACAGGCCTACCAATCATCTGCCTAATGCTATCAGTCAAACCACATTCATACATTCATCCACAGCACGAGGAATGATTTAGGGTTCAGAGTCTTGCCCAAGGATACTTCAACATGCGGACACAAACTGTTGTCTCCTGAGTGAAAGTCCTGTGATTATTCACTCTTTCTTTGGGAGCACATGCTCTGAGTTTCTAATATTGCCGGTGTGTTTCATACAAATGCTCAATGATGCCTTTTGCGTATGTATCAAACACCCAGGGCCTTTAAAAAATGGAAATATTTGGTGCAGTGGGAATGAAACCAGGCACTGGAGGTTGTCTCAGTGGACAGTGGAATTTTCGATGGTATCTTCTTCCAGCCCAGTGTTCTTCAAACGAACTAGGTCATACAATGTGTCATCCGACCAAAAGGAAAAAGGGAAACAATTAAAAGTGGAGCAAAAACCCTCCTTTTGGCTGCACCATACTGCATACCCAATCTCTCCTAAAGAACTCTGTGTCTTTGTAGGCAGGTTGAAATTGGGACAGTATCTGAATGCACTCATAGGCGCTATGTCACACATTTGCGTGCACCTCTTCGCAATCAATTGAAACACAAACACGTGCAACATGGAAAATCTGTTTATATGTATATATATATAGATATATTCCTTTCAATTATTCAAACTAGCTAAAATCTTTAAAAATAGCAATGCAGTTTGATAAAAACAGTTAGGATGCAAAAACACATGCTCCCCAAGATGGAGGTGCAGGTGCTCTGCTTGCTCACTTAAGCCTTTGCATGCTATAAATGGCCAGTGGTCTAGTGTTAATGATCCTTGAGGTTATCGCTGGTTGAATGTGTGTTCAGCATCCTGTATCATGCACAGTGTAAAGGTAGAGTCACAGACTGCCGGCAGTGAAATGAACTGTCACTTCCGATTATTCAGCAGGACTGGCTGCTGCACACGTCCTCCTCATTCTTCCTGACCTCTTCTACAGCTACCTCCTCCTGCTCCCGATATATACTTCTTCTCTTACCTCCTCTTCCTCCAATCTCTGGACCACTTACTCCTGGTCCATAAACTCTTCTTTCTACTCATCCTTTCTTACTTTTTACATTCTCTTAATTCTCCTGTCTTCACTGTCCTCCTCCTTCTCTTCTTCTTTGTGTCTGACCTACAAATCCACCCTATAAACTTCCCCCTCTTCCTCCTCTCTTCCTCTAGCTTCACATTTTTCTTTTTTTTTTTCAACTTCAGCGCTCCTTTCTTCTCATTTGCACTTCTCTGTTCTCCCTTAATTTCCTCGTTAACCTGTGTGTGTGTGTGTGTGTGTGTGATTGACATGGGAACTCTGCTATAAAGACCTTCACTGCAAATGAGATTCTCTCCCCTATTGGCATTTAATTAACCAGAGCAACACACACATACACACAGGCATAAAACTATCTATAAAAGTCAAAGTTTCCACAGTGATTCTCTCTGTTTCTTCATTCACTCTTATAAAACTGTCACACACCACACAGAGCACATGAGAAAGACCGTCTGACAGATGTTCCCTCTGTGTACACTTTCCTCACTAAACACATCTGTCCTTTCCAAGAAAGCTGCTTTGCTTGTGTGTGTGTGTGTGTGTGTGTGTGTGTGTGTGTGTGTGTGTGTGTTTGTGTGTGTGTGTGTGTGTGTGTGTGTGTGCGTATGTCTGTGAGAGACAGAGGGGAAGGCAGATGAGAGTGGACTGACCACCTGCTCACGGACAGAGCAAAATACACACAGAGATGTTTCCTAAACCCGAAAAACTAATTCACATTGCTGCTTTAGAAAGACTACACACACACACACACACACAGGCGTCACACAGTGGGGGTGTCCCGGCCTGTGTGTGTGCCTTCACCTGTCAATATGAAGGTTATTGATGAGACAGCACAGCAATAGACCTGAGGGACAGAAATACTCCTCCTCTCCTTCACACACACACACACACACACACACACACACACACACACACACACTCACACACACACACACACACACACACACACACACACACACACACACACACACACACACACACACACACACACACTGCACTTAAGTGCTGAGCTAGGTTGTTAGAAAACATTCCTGTATTTAAATGTACATTTACTATGTGAATGCTTTTTGATTTTGTAGTTATTTTTCTTGATTACTATGTTTGATTTCTGCTGTGGGCTACTGTGTTATCTGGCAAGCTTAAGACAATTCAACTGTACACCTGCTATCAGGGGATTCAAGGTCTCCAAGACAATGGAAAAGGAGTATGGCCTCCAGAGAGGTCCAATTCACTTCAGAGTTTTGCTCTCAGGGACCTGTTGCACAACAACTACAAGTTTTCTCTGGACTGGAAAACTGTCATATAGCATAAAACCCTGATTATAAAAGGAATGGCTCAAATCAAGCAATCTGATTGGTTGTAACCTGTGATATAATTCAAATATATAACGGCTATGACGTCCAGTTCCTTGTCACAATTCTATATCACGCTGCTTTCATCTTTGAATACACTGTTACATTACAGTTACCTAAGAAAACCATGTATTCCATAAGGATGTAATCATGTCAGTGCAGTTTAGACCAATGGACTCATAGACCCAGAAAACATGGGGTTAGACACCAAGATCACTTGTCTAGGTCAAATAACGAAGGTGTTAGGATATTTTAAGGGCCTCCTGCCCATCTTTGACACAATCTTGACAATAACACCTTTCTAATGGTCAAGTTTGGTGGACTTTTAGTATGTTATTAAGGACACCTCATACTACGAAAACAGCTGAGAAACCTTTTGTTAGAAATATGAAACGTTAGGTGTTGTTTTTTCTTATATGCAGCCGTCTATCTAGGGACTTAAACCAGATCTTGAAGAAGATTTTAACATCTCATTAACAACTTTATAAAATGACTGGTCATCCTTATTTCTAGCAACGCTCTCTGTTATTGGAAATGTCAATCAGCTGCGCCGTTGTTTCAGTGACACGGTGGTGAGTACTTTCTTTAGCTTAAGTGAACACTACATGCTCACGGACGTGGTGGCTACATCTTTCCACAGAAATATTTTAGTTAACAGGACTTAGCTATCAAAACAGTTTAGTGTTTATATGTGTGGTCTTTATTCAGTTTGAGTAACTTCACAAAGTCTAAAAGGTAACGTTAAATTGACTGGTGACTCAATGGGCGGTAGAAACTCTTTCTGTTGCTTAGATCCGTCCATTTATTCAGTTTGAGAAATTTCACAATGTCTACAAGCTTGACTACGCTCGGTTAAACTAACAGGGCAGCAAGAGGCTAAATTATATCAAGATAGTACGTATGTTCCATAGCAATGGACGGCCAGGAGGGTTTATTTTTTGTAAAAACAATGCTTTATGGATGATTTTCCTAATAGAAATAGTTTAAATAGGAAAATGTCCGTCACTTTAATATTGACATTGTTGTTCACCGCTTCGCTTCAGGCCAAACAATGCCCCTTAACCGCGATATAATCCCAACATACCATGGCCTGTTGTGAGCTATTGCCTAAGTATATCATATTCTCAGGAACAAAACTGAAAGTTTAGACTACAGCCTGATAAAGACTGAGCCGAAAAAACCTGCAAGATTGTCTTCAAAGTCAAACTACTTCCTGTGTCCTCTTGTTCTTTCCTGATCCGAGGAAAAACAAACTTCTCTCACTGTTTGTTCTTTGCATTTGCGGATGTCGTGGTTGTGTGAAAAATATCTGTGACACTCTCTCTGTTTCGTCCAGGTGGTGTTCATCTCCTCGTGCCAGACAGTCTTGTCTCTCACAGCAAGCAGCATCTGGTTTGCAACTCAGACACTCTCTCACACACCCACACACACACTTACTGTACACCACATGCAGACGCATACTCTGATACTGGGCGCGCACGCACACACACACACACACACACACACACACACACACACACACACACACACACACACACACACACACACACACACACACACACACACACACACACACACACACACACACACACACACACACACAGACACACACAAACACACACAAAGGCTTTAATCAAGTCAAAAGCTTCCAGCTGACTCGTACACAGGAAGTCAGATGAATTCACACACTCATCCGTCTTCCACTGCTCACGCACCGAGTCAAGTTTCTTACACACACACACACACACACACACACACACACACACACACAATGTTTCCACATGCTGCTGGTAGAACATGTGCCAAAGCATCTGCCTTTCTCTTTGTGTACAAGCCAATAACCTGAAACCAAGAAACCTCTAAAAGACGGAAGAGTCATAACATCACGGGTGCCAAGTGGTAGTATTCTACATTCATTGGATTGTCATTATCAATAACTTCCCAACCATTAAACGGTTAATGATAATTGATAACATTCAGGTCTACTAACGTTAGCCAGCTCTATCAATAATGTCTCCCTTTGTTGTCAGGACACGGTGCAAATGTTTTTAAATGAATTATGTCACATTTAGCAAGTCAGAGAATCTCCATTTAAGGAGGCAGGTTGGGTTGGTGTATGTCACGGGCGTATGAAGCCAAACCACCACTTTTTTCTAATCCTAACAAAGTCGTTTGGTGCCTTACCTATTTCGTAAGATATCATATGAATGTTTGTGGAGAACTTTTCCTACGATATCATTCAAACCTGTTGATGATAATACATTGAACAGGGACTTGAGCTGGGTTATAATTAGCTGCTGGATGGAACCACAATCTGTTTGTAGACCAGTAACAAGTAAGACACATTTAGATAGGAGAAAAGAAAAGATTCAACTTAACGTAATATGTTTTTATTTTATTTTGTGGAAGCATATTTTCAGTCAAAGGTGATTCGAGATGCTCAGAGCAAGTGTGCAGGAATGAAGACAGCTTATTTCCACGTAAGGAGGCAGGCTGGAAACACCAGACTTTCACGTTGGAGACGAATGTTCGTGTCCTCTCCATGTTATGTTCATGTGCCCTCCATCACAGTAGTAACAAATACTAACAAAGTGTTGCCTAATAAGTTTAATGTGAGTTGTTTGACGAGTTGGTATGAGAACGGATTGTTCACATTGAGATTGATTGAGATCTGATGTCTCTGTCCAGCTCATTTATGCTGGTCTGTACTTTCATGTGGTCAAGCCCTATCTGACTGCAATCTGATCACCTAAAAACCGTTTTAATACCAGGTGTAAATGGGGGCAGTTGGTAGAAATCAAGTGAATACATGGCCTCTTGTTTGAAGGCTAGCTTACAGTGTCAAAATCAAAATCAAGCAGAATGTGGATGTTTTTCCCAAAATTGTTGGAACTCTCTAAAACTATAGTTTCAAGGTAAACACAACTTACCTGGCATTCACACCAAAAGCGATGGAGGCGATGAAAGCCTCAAGCTGCCATTCAAAATCCCTGCAAGTGACGCGATGGCGCTCCCAGTGACGTGATTCGGGCGATAAGAGCGGTGATCGAGTCCATCGACTGTTGCTTGAGACATTGCGGCACAGCCAATCAGCATTGAGATCGAAGTTCTACGTGATACATCCAGGGGATCCCCAAAGCCGCCATTGTTGCAGTTCTTTGGGGAAACCAGACTGTTCCTATGGATATGATATAACGGACATAACTATGAACTGTGGATGGCAGTGACCTGCCTTTAGGCATCCACTGTAGTCTGCCAGAAATCCAGAAGAAGAAGAAGAAGAAGAAGAAAGCCGTCAGTGCAGAGTGAAGCGTATCCCGGTCTGATCTGAATGCAAAATGTCACCAAGTGGTCAAGTAATTCTTCTCTCACACTGAATACTGAAAAAAACCCTTCAACCATGTTCTTCCGAAATGAATCCAAACAAAGCTATTCCACACATAAATGTGGATGGTAAAAATCAGTAAATGGTTGAAATACCTGGGAGTGACCTTGGATTCCACACTCGCTTTTAAAAAACAAATTAAAAAGCTGGATAATACATTGAAATATGACATAGGTAATTTTAGACACATCGCAATTCCTTAACAGTTGATGCTTCTATGACTTATGTAAATGCTATGATTATGTCTAATCTGCATTTCTGTATGTCAAGCTGGTCCCAGGCTAACAAGACTGCCTTGAAATCCATTAAATCACTTCACAAACAAGCTATTCCATTTTTAGACAAAAGATCAATGCAATACGACCTCCGTGCCATATTGGGGAAGTATAATATGATTAGCCTTGATAATCTCGTACTGTATTCGGACATGAGCTTCATACACAAAATAATTCATAATGCTGCTCGACCACCTTTGACAGAATTTGTCCGTCTCTGCTCTGAATGAATGGGCAGAGCTACTAGAGCTACTAGATCCACCACAAGGGGAGATTGTAGCCTCCCAAATAGGAGCACTGCATTTGTGCAAATCAGACCCTGGCAGTGTTTGTGTCATATATGAGGTTTAATTTATCATGTAGCGGTTTTTTGAAGTTTAGTCATCTGTTGTATCTGCATGTCTCATCATTGTTAAACCATTTATCTCCTGAAAAACAGCTGACATTGAATCCCAGTTTTGTTCACCTCCGGCTAACCAACAGACTGGACTCTGTGTTCGGGGTGAGCAGAGTTGTCAGTTTGACCGCATGGCTCTGTGTGGGAGTACAACAGCCTGCTGTGTGTGTGTGCGTGTGAATGTGAGCCTCAGGCAGACAGCAGGAATGTGTCAGCCCGGTGATGAATGAAGCCGAGGCCTCAGAGCCCTGTGGATGAGCTGCACTGTGGGGCTCACCTGCACCGCGGGGCTCACCTGCCTCCGGGCAAATTCAAACTCCAGCGTGTGCTCCGTGTCCCGCCGCCAGGGCTGCTTGGCTTTAATGAGGAGGACGGATGCTGCGGCGCTACACAAAGCTAATGTTTCCTCTGGTATCCAGCATACAGTGCTGAATGGATCACTCTGAGAAGCAGCAGGCTGATGCTGGTTCATATTTGTCTCTTCAGTTGTGCTACGCCACCTCTGAATCTATGAAAATAAAACATGGCTGTCCACTTGTTAGCACTTGAGACAAAGAACGGATACAGTGCAGCAACTGTAATAGAAAATACTTCTGAAATTTCACCTTTAAAACCATTTCCCATGTTGCATCTTGGTATTGTTGAGTAATAAGTATTTGACTAACAAGACAACAGACAGAGAATCAGGTTCTGACATTGTGTGTAGTGTGAAGAACCGGGTCTTGAGCGGCAGTAGCTCAGTCCATAGGTGACTTGGAGGGTCGCTGGTTCGAGTCCCTGTGTGGACCATGAATGGAGCGTGGACTGGTGGCTGGAGAGGTGCCAGTTCATCTCCTGGGCACTACCGATGTGCTGTTGAGCAAGGCACCGGACCCCCAACTGCTCAGGGCGCCGCTCACTGGCAGCCCCCTCGCTCTAATGTCTCTCCATTAATTGCATGTATATAGGTCCTGTGTGTGTATTTCGGGCCTGTGTGTGTGTAAAATGAAAAAATAGAGTGAAAATTGAATTTCCCCATTGCGGGACAAATAAAGGAGTTCTTCTTCTTCTTCACTTACTGGAAGTACTTAGTTTAGTTTAGTTCCTGAATCTGCTCGTCTCTCCAGATAGACATTTTCATTAGTATAATTCACCATTCTTCTTCACCCTTGGAGATTTGTTTTCTCCCGTTATAACAGTACTGAATAATAGAAACGTCATCAACACGCCCACTTACTCGCTGTGATTTCACTGTGATTCTCTGTGGGTTCACACATGGACTCAATATGACATTGCATGGATTTTCTACTGGCAGAGTAAATTCTGTTTGATTTAATTTCATTCTTTGTCCGCACTGAATTCCAGGTTCCATGTTAAGATAAATGATAAGATAAATAGTTTATTGTTATAACACAAGAATTTTCTTGTATGTATGTATGAAAACATATTGTTTTAACGTGAAAACAATCTCGATACTGATCCGTTTTTCTTTATTTGGCATGGCAGCCATATCCGTATCCTTGTCATCTCTTAAACAACAAAGCCTTTTAACTGTTACTTTTTTAGGTCTCACTTACTTCTCCTGACTTTTATTATTTCATGAGATCTATTTTGAAAAATCTCGACCTATCCTTTAAATTTTCATGTTAAAAAACCATGAGACAAAGACTCAAAGAGTTAAAATATCGAATGTTGTAAATGTAAATATTCCAAACTCATATTGAGAAAAAAAAGAATTTACTGTCTTGACCTCTGTCCCCCAATTCATCTGACGTTCTCTCTATGCTGCCCCCTCCCTCACTCCCCCCCCCCCCAGATGGTGATGACAAGCTGACCTCTCTCTCTTTTGCTCTCTATTTCTCTCTGTTCTCATATTTCCCACCATGCCGTGCTGCAGACAAGATGTGGCGGCACCTCTGCCTGTCCTCCCTGCAACCTCTGACACTCTGACCCCTGCACACACACACACACACACACACACACACACACACACACACACACACACACACACACACACACACACACACACACACACACACACACACACACACACACACACACGCGCGCACACACACACACACACACACACACACACACACACACACACACACACACACACACACTGCAGGCCTACAGCTCACTCCACAGGTAGACTGTTGCTTATCTGATCCTTAGAATGCATCTTGAATGAGAATGGTGGATCCTCATGTGGATCACAGCCAGTAACATTAAAGCATCCCATAATTATATATATATATATATATATATATATATATATATATATATATATATATATATATGTATTAGGACTCCACGAAATCTGAAGCTACAATTGAAAATATTTTAACAAAGAGAGAGCGTATGTAGCATTTTTCACACTATTACGTTTTAATGTTTTAATATATTATTGATATACAATTATTGTCTTAACACTTGCAAATATCTTTGTAATATGGCTTTCATTTTTGGTGTAAAGCGACTAAGGTTATTGCGTTACAGTTTTAATAATTTCTTTGACATTAGCCCATTTAAGCCTGGTGTTTTTTAATTATATTTTATTTCATTCTTCTGGCTTTTATTTAATATTTATAAAATTGGATTGTCTCGTTGTAATTTCTAGTCTTGAATGGTTTTATTTTTGTTATTTAATATTCATATATATATTCATATAATAATAAATGTATGTTATTGTTTGTATTTAATAACATTATCTTGTTTCAATTTTGCAATAAAAGGTGCTATAAAAATAAACTTTGGTTGAGTAAAGGATTTTTTTCCATATTGTTATCCACACATTTTCAAAGAATTAAATTAATTTATTACACTAAGCTGTGCTTTTTATATTCATATTCAGGTGTCTTGGTGTGAACACTGACAGGTAATAAACTTTACTCAACCCTCCGTGTGTCTGTAGTGTAACAGCTATATCATGTATTTTCATCCTGTCATAATGTTAGCTCTGCGGAGTCATACGCATAAAACTGTCTCCGCTGTCAGCACACTGTAACATGGTGAGAGCTGATCACCTGCATAACATGCATAACTGACAGGCAGAAATACAGATTTGTAGCCCTGCTGGACCCACACACACACACACACACACACACACACACACACACACACACACACACACACACACACACACACACACACACACACACACACACACACACACACACACACACACACACACACACACACACACACACACACACAAACACACACACTTTAAGTGCTGGGTCAGGTGTTGAAGAGAGAAATGTCAAGAATCTCTTGGCCCAACCTCACTGTGAACCCAACAAAGGTCAGCAGAGGTCAATGAAACCAGATTCTGAGGAGCTATCTCTGTACACACACACACACACACACACACACACACACACACACACACACACACACACAAACGGAGGATGGTGGTGATATTGTTAGGACAGGGTGTCAGGTCAACCGGTGAATGAGAACAGACGGGCAGAGAAAAGCCAGTGTCACATGTTGGGAACTGTTGCTACAGAATGGACATTTTATTTGAGCATTTTGTCTTGTTTTCATTGTGGTTTAAGATTTTTTAATTCAATTCAATTTTATCTATAGTGCCAATACATAACAAAAGCTATTTCAAGGCGGGGAGGCCGGTGGTACAGTGTTTAGAGCAGCCGCCCCATGTAAAGAAGGTCCACGAGGCAGCAGCCACGGTTTGACGCCGACCTGCGGTCCTTTGCTGCATGTCTCCCCCTCTCTCTCTCTCACTCTCTTACCCCATTTCCTGTCCGTCCTATAGTAATGGCCTGGAAAACTGACAAGAAAAAAAGAATTATCTCAAGACACTTACATATAGAGTAGGTAAAGACTACACATGATTTACAGAGACCCAACGATTCATGAGCAGCAATAAGTCACATCATATTTAATAAAAATAGTTATGACTATTATAGGTATTATATACATAAATCCATGAATTTTGTGCACACAGTGGAAAAGATCACCTTCCCTTTAATAAGCAGGAACTTCGAACAGACCCAGCTCTATGGAGGATGGACATCTGACAGTCCCAAATACAGACAGAACAGTCCCCGAGATACAAGCAACCACAAAAGTAACAGTAACTCTAATAATATCTATAATAATGAGAATAAGACTAACATGTTATGGCAGTTAATATACCAGAGTGATATAAATAGAGGAAACAACTACAGCTAAGGTGATATAATATGATAATAATGATTATGGTATGGTTGATCAATTCATTTTTAGATCAACAAAAAAAAAAAAAAAAAAAATGTTTGCAATTTGAGCCCCGAACTCCGTGTCTGACTGTTGTAAAGGTTCTCCTGTATCCCTGGTGATTCCCAGTGTTGCTAAATGGTTGAATACGTTTTTCTGTGGACACAAACAGAACGAGCGGGCATGACTGATAAGAAACAAAATGGAAGGACAACAGGAAGGTGAAAGAACAGCAAAAAGAAAAATAGCAGAAGAAATGAATGATGGGGTGGATGTGTGACCAGCTTTAACCCTCTGCCCTCTCTCTCTGTCTGTCTCTGTCTATTTTTTACACTTTCTTTTATCTTTCAGACGTCCTTTCTGTACGTCCCAACATTCATTTGTCCGATTTAAAGCAGAAGTTGTCTCTTAAGCCATAACTGTTGACCTTTCTTTGAGTTGTCACAGCAAAACAAGCTGACATTTCACCTCTCATGCACAAATCAGCCAGACTCATATGAAGTCATTGGACACGTGCATTAAACCTCACTGTGGATTTATTAAAACAGTGTGTATGCATAAAGACAGAAACATGCATATGCATTATCTTCCTCAGATTTATGAAGCTGTGAGTACGGCTGATTCTCATCTCATCTCATCTCATCTTCATCCGCTTATCCGGGGGGGCAGCAGCTTTAGCAGGGGACCCCAAACTTCCCTTTCCTGGGCCACATTAACCAGCTCTAACTGGGGGATCCCGAGGTGTTCCCAGGCCAGTGTGGAGATATAATCTCTCCACCTGGTCCTGGGTCTTCCCCGAGGCCTCCTCCTAGCTGGACGTGCCTGGAACACCTCCCTAGGGAGGCGCCCAGGGTGCATCCTTACTAGATGCCCGAACCACCTCAACTGGCTCCTTTCAACGCAAAGGAGCAGCGGCTCTACTCCGAGTTCCTCACGGATGCTGAACTTCTCCCCCTCTCTCTAAGGGAGACTCCAGCCACCCTCCTGAGGAAACCCATTTCGGCCGCTTGTACCCGCGACCTGGTTCTTTGGGTCCTGACCCAGCTTTCATGACCGCAGGTGAGGGTAGGAACGAAGATTGACCGGTAGATCCAGAGCTTTGTCTTCCTCAGCTCTCTTTTGGTCACAACGGTGTTGTAGAGCGACTGCAGCTCCGCCCCCGCTGCTCCGATTCTCCAGCCAAACTCACGCTCCATCGTCCCCTCACTCGTGAACATGACCCCGAGGTACTTGAACTCCTTCACTTGGGGTAAGGGCTCATTCCCTACCTGATACGACTGATTCTGTGTTATAAATGAATTTGAAGCTGCATGTTCACTAGCTTTCCACAGCCACAGTTCTCCACAAATGGATGAGGAAACACCCTTAAACTCTGTTTGCATATCAAAAGCTGCGCGCTGCTCCACCACTCGTTACACCTCTCAATGAAAAATACAGTCAAAGAAAGTGGGACTTCACCCACTGTGTCCCATCAGCGAGGTTCTCCGTCAGGGCAGCTGCCACTACGCACGGCTGTAGCTATTCATAGCATCGCAGGCACTTATTAAACCATCATCGTGGTAAAATCTCAATCATCATTAATATTAAATGTCAGAAGGATTATTATTGATTCATTCATGAAGCTCGTGTTAAAACAGACTGAACGTGCTTCAGGATCAAATGAATCCATCATTTACAGGGATGCTCAAATATAAATATGAAGAATGATGAAATTCATCACTCATGAATAATTTATATTTATTTTATAAATGCACTGTGGTGGACCAAGCAGTCAAAGCCAGGTTTATTCTCCCAAAAGCTAATTAACAACATATAAGTGAAGGCAAAAATAGTTATACGGCGCTCAGAAGAGGTCAAGAACACATAAATGTTCTGAAAACTAGGAATGAACAGAAAGGTTAGCAAAAACAAATGTTAAATCAATTAACAGGCCTAACCAAATGAGACGTGAGGTGAGCCTATATACTGGCAGCTCAAACCAATAAACACAGAGGGGAGGACGACATCTGCCCCCTCTGTTGTTTGACCAGGAAGGAAGTTCACTGCCAGATGACTCAAAGGCAGAGAAATAAATGAATACAAAATGAAACCAACTAGCATTACCCTATGACAAAGACGTAAACTGCTGAGTATGCTGTGGCCCGACAGTTGTAGAAAACACTTCTCACCAACTTCCACAAAACCCTGAAAGCAACAGCGAGTGTCATGGTCTGTTTGAACTTTCGGGGGCCTCCATTGCCACACATGAGAACTCGTTTTCTGCCTTGAAGAACATTTTCAGCAACGGATGGAGTATGCTGCAAATCCCACGTGATCCAACTCAGGCCTGAAAGGGACTTGACTATGAAAGTGGAACTAGTGGAAGACTTTTTGCTGAGGACACTTTTTGCTGAGGAGATTCCATTTACAGGGAAACGGCTTCTTCAGCTTCATTAGCATCAATGGGCGAGTAAACTAATGAAGCCTTAAATTCTTATAGCAAGAGGAGATGTGCTATAATCTCATTGGCTATCTTCAAAGACTGCAGCTGTATCTGGGACCCGCAAAGAATGAGATAGGAGACACCAAGAGGGAAATGCGGCCTCGGCAGGCTCCAGAGAGTTTTCAGGGCAGACTAATGAACCCTAGAAGTAATCTAACGGACGGGCTGTAATAAAGAGCTGCCCACTGTACTACAGAAGGATTGAACATTAACACTAACTGTCTAAGGAAGATTAAAGTCTCCCTATCAGCGACCAATTAGAAGCATCAATGTCCGTGCAAGGAGGAGGAGGTTGGGTTGTATGGATGGAAAAAAAAAATACTTTATTGTCATGATATCTTGTCATACATTACCCATTTTATATAACCTATGTAAAGATGACAACATGTTTGATACATTCTTATACATAAATAATGTGAGCGGGTGTAACACCTGGTGATTGCCTTCGTCATAATGACAGTCGATGTAAGTTAAAGTAGGTGATATCAGCATTTACCACACAGGTTTAGGTCATGACAACATTTAGAAATAATCTATACAGCATTGATTTCATACATGCACATCTTTGTTCTTCGAAAATCTGGCTACTATCATTTCATAAACCCATATGTTTTTTTAGCCATCTAATTTTATGCACCTTGGGATCACAAAGCAAACAACAACACAGAACAACGAAGAATTGTATACACACACTCAAGAAAAACAACAACAACAAAATAAAAGTAAGCAAGCTGAAAAAAGAAAAGGAAAATCTACCAGCATAAAATAAGATACATATGAAAGTTACATAACAAGTCCACTGAATTTAACCCAATCCACACGCTTTTCCTAAGCCCAACCAAGTGGTTTTGTTGCCTAAACCTAACCATACACATTGAAAAAAAAGCTGTAGCTTGTTTTTTAGCCTTTGCTTCGATTTACTCAAAGGTCAATAGTAGCTGCAGATTCTCCAATGAGGACTTTCTTTCTTACAGGAGTGTTATATCTGCTGCTCCGGGAGCTGACACATGTTGGACCTGGATCATTGCTGCTGTCCACAGAGCTGTGAGTTAGGAAAAGGAGACCAAGCTCAAACACTGACCCTGTTCTTGCTAATGGCCCAAAAGCATGGAAACAGTGATGTAAATGTCACCAATGTCAGTAATAACTGTAGGAGAGAAACAAACTAAGGACAGAGCTCAGTCACTAGTCACACAGAGCAATAAAAGGTGGATGGACCACTGAAAACCTCGCAATTAAACAATGACCCAGCGGCTACAGGGAGACAAAGGGCGAGTCATGCAGTGTGTGGAGACAAATAGTGAGGAAGATCCAAACTGGGTAAGTTTAAGGCTGGAGTTGACAGGATATGAAGACAAAAGGAGGAGCTCAGTGGTGAGTCACAAACTGGGGATGGGGAGGACTTTAAACTGGCGACCTTAAAACTGACCTGGCAACGATAAGGATACAACAAAATGACAAAATGCCTCAGTCATGTGTCATTTGGAACCATAAAAGAGGAACATCTCCAAACCTGGCAGCCCAACAACTCACCCAACAACAATAATGTAAACGATCTCAGTAGTCTGCACTGGAGCCATAAAGCAGGATAAAGTATTCTCACCTGGCAATCACAGGTCTTATAATGGCGCGTGTTTCCCCTGGGCAAGTCTCTGAGGTGTATGTGTGGTCAAACTGTTGGTGATCGATGGTAACTTGTGGTCATGACCTCATCGTCTGGCCTCCAGGAAACAGCACAGACCAGAGACAAACAAGCCCTCCTTCAAAGTGCCACTAAATGCAACTTGAATGAGCCAATCACGGTAATTTTACATTGTCAATTCAAATGTAATGCAACTATTTGACTATAGACAGCAGATGAAAGACCCGCACGATATATTTTTCTCAACAATGGTGAATAAATAGATAAAATCATGTTCAGCACATTGTAAGTGTGGTCTAATGTAAGGGGCTTTCAACCGAGCTCTGGTACAAACCAAAAGCTGGAAAGAGACCCACTCTTCATGACTGATCCAAGAGAGTGATCTCCCGCTCTGTATAAGCAACATTATGCAAGATCATTAGCAATCGGGGTAACGTGCCGGGATTACCCAACTACAAACGAGGTAAACATGAGGTGTGTTGTAGTACCTTATTAAAAAGTGGGTAAAACACAATAACCCCTCAATAATATTATGCAACAACTCACTTTTTTCTACCTCAAATATCACACGATCGCAAGGACTGGACAATTCTGTACCAGGGATGCAATTCACTCATCTCTGTGCCGGTTTAACATGTACAGTGTATTCTTGTTGTATTTTTATTTTTTTATTCTGTTAGGTCTCATCTCATCTCATCTCATCTTCATCCTCTTATCCGGGGTCGGGTCGCGGGGTCAGAGCTTTAGCAGGGGACCCCAAACTTCCCTTTCCCGGGCCACATTAACCAGCTCTAACTG
>NC_139842.1:5372923-5470423 GCF_963691815.1 Echiichthys vipera | reverse complement strand
AAGACAAGGTGAAAACAACAACAATAATACAGCGTTACCTATAAACCGAGGGAGGACTTGCAACGGCAAGTAACATGACTACCAATATTCTGTTATTCCGTCCGTTTGTGATTTTGACAAAGGTGAACCGTAAAAAAGCTGCATTCAGTCCGGCTGTATGTTGGCGGAGCGCAACCTACTGTACTGGAGGTCGAGTTACTCCATTCCCATTCAACCCCTGCTCATGTATACTAGGGGAACTTCAATAATGCGATCATTCCCTTAAGGTAAGGCCATTTTAGGGCCTTACCTTAAGGGTTACTGATGTGCATCTAATCGCACTGACTGACGTGGAAAACAGGTTCTCTGAAGTTAGATATTAGGAAATGTGGAAAACCACTTACTGCAGCAGAACATGAGGCAGGGTTTAAACACTTCCAACACGTCACCAGAAAACAACTGCTGTGTGGAAGGGGATCTGAGGGAGGTGTGTGTCCAGTGATTGTGAAGAGGTGATGACTGAACTTGCCACCCAGGCTCCAGGACAGGCACCTTCAGACCAGCAGAGTGGAGAGGGAGATGAAGATGAGGAGGAGGAGGAGGGTGTTTACATGTTTAGATATCCCAGAGGCTCTCCAAAGGTCAACAGGTCGCTGAGCCACCCGGAAAGGCCTGCTACATTCCTCACTGTAGCCCTGCATGTGTGTGTGTGTGTATGTGTGGGTCAACCAAAGGCCATGCAGCCATGTGGATGTGAGAGGCCTGACTGCTATTGAAATGCATGAAGCTCCCTGGATGTTGTGTCAAACCGGTTTCTTTAATCCACGTGGAGGAAGACAACCTGCTCCGTTTCCTCCTTAATCATTTCCATTCTCCCTCCTCCACTTTCTTCTCCTGCTTCAACCTCTTGTAGGAATGTAGTGCACACTTCTGGGCAGTCAAACATTTGATTTACTTGATATATATCACTTTTCTGCTAAGCCTGTGTAATCCGGCGTGTTACCTTTCAAGCCTTTTCATCATTTTTGGAACATGGAACACTTATCTGTAGCAGCTAACGTACGGAAGCAACATCAGCCTCTCAATACCTTGACTTCCCTACCCTCCATTACCTGTCTGTGGCTCTCAGCTCCAAGACCATTCTTTTATACTCAAGATGTAACTCTTTAAAATACCTCACAAATATATATAAAGGCTCAGTATTTATTTATGTATTTATTTATTAGTATTTGTACAGTTCACACACGGACCCTGCAATCATGTGACGTTGAAATAATTGGTTAAATGAGTTCCAGACTCTCAATTGAAACATTTAGGTACATGACTGGCCTAGTTAACATCATATTACGCAAGAACATGGTGGATGAAAGTAGGATGTCTGGTTCATGGTGACAAACTTTTCATTCATTCATATATTGCATATACATTCTCACGTTATTTGAAATATTAGGTTGTAACTGTTAGTTGCTGACTACGTACACTGACCTGGATTAGTTAGAACAGTTCTTTATTACCATTAACCCTGATAACAAGTCAGAAAGACCAATCTTAGTAGTTTTGGGAATATACTCGTGCAGCAAGTCTGGGAAAAAAATCTCTGATATAAAGCTTCAAACTGGAAATAAATACAGCTATCAACATGTTGTTTAAACGATGTTAGCAATAAAATACTGCACCTGTTCTCTGTAGTGTCCATGTTGTTTCCACATCACAGCTTAAAGCTCATGAACACACCAAAGTCAGAAAAATGACTTCCCAACTCGGGAAATGGGACCATCCGAAGAGCATGTGGATGCACCCTGAGTCCTGCCTGTGGTCAGGCTTAGGCAACAAATTCACTTAGGTTTCTCTAAGTGTTGTGAATGCCTAAACATAACCATAACCATTGCATGTATAGGTCCTGTGTGTGCATGTGTGTGTGTATTTCAGGCCTGTGTGTGTGTAACATGATTAATAATAAGAGTGAAAAAATTAAATTTCCCCGTTGCGGGATAAATAAAGTTATTCTTCTCCTTCATAAGAAGTTTAATGATGCTGTGGCTGTTACGAGCAGATGAAATATTGCAAGATTGGATATTTTGCCATGCGTTGTCAGTAAATATTTTACTGTTTAGAATTTGTATTCACTTCCCAGAGGTTTTATTCGCTGTTGATTAGAAGTATATTAAGATGACATATTTGTGGGTTTGTGCTTAGTGGGGCCCATCTAACCTTTTTTTGTTTTTAAATGAATCTGAAAACCACAAACCATTTGACCCAGCTGGCTGCTTTGGCTAAATGGTAGACTCTCCTTAACCGTTCTCTCAATTTTTCAGCTTTTTGGTACTATATAGGGCATTTTGTGGAATATGCCACAGATTTGATATGTTTAAAAAGTAGCATGCTGGAGATGTTGGATAATGCAGGAAATATGTGTGATTTGTGAATCAATGAATTGATACCATGGAAAACTGTTTGGGATCAGTCTAAAGCATGGGTGTCAAAGTGATCCAGTAAAGGGCCGTGTGGCTGCAGGTTTTCATTCCAACCAATCAAAAACACACCTGGTCCAACAAATCAACTGTGTGAAGACGGTTCAGGTGATTGAGTAAGTCGAGTCAGGTGTGTTCTTGCTTTGTTGGAATGAAAACCTGCAGCCACACGGCCCTTTACTGGATCACTTTGACACCCCTGGTCTAAAGAGTACATCATTAAGAGTGCAGTGCAGTGGATTGACAGGAGAATCTTTAATTGAGGTAGTTGACAGTAGAAAAAGACAGACAGGGGCATGATTGGGGGTCTCTAAGGCAGCAGAACTAATAAAACTCAGTCAGTCTGCTCTCATTTCAAAAATAACAGACATCATTATAAAAAAATACCAGTAACATCAGTTCACCTTTAACCTGACAACATGACGCATATGAAGAGATTTAACCGTCATGTTTACAAAATCTAATTTGAGGAGGGAAATATTTAGTACAACATTATAGCAATTTTGTCAGGTTGCCTTCAGCGTTAACGAGAAAATATGTCCACAGGGAAAAACACCCCCTTCGCATACACACTTTTCCTATAATCTATAATCAATAACATCAAATGCATCCAATAATTTATTCTCATGGGGGATGGGCAGGCAGTAAAATATCATTTCACTACTATTCCCATTCAGCAAGGGTCTAACAGCCCTCAGCATCTTTTTCAGTAGTCTTCTTTATTCATGTCCCTCCCTACACACACACACACACACACACACACACACACACACACACACACACACACACACACACACACACACACACACACACACACACACACACACACATCCACACACACACACACACACACACACACACACACACACACACACACACTGTAAGGGGTGTTACAGTCTATGCCATCATCCATAAAGACCAAAATAAACAGAATATTTCATCTTAGTGTGTATACATGTACCCTGTAGTCACATAGTGCAAAGGCCAGAGCTGCATGGGGGGTGAGACATACACACAGTACGACACTTAAAACCTTTAAAAATAAAACAATATAAAAGGTTTTAAAAAACGGAACAAAAAATAGCTACAACCAGATAAGACATAAGGTGTGTTTTTGCCATGAGAGGCTCCCTGTATTCCTGATCATAAGGCTCATTTAGTTAGGCTGGGCTCAGACTGGTACGTTGGTGAAGGACAGACCACAGCTTGTCATATTTTACATAATGCAAAACGTTTAGTTCCTGTCATGTGGACAAAGTATTCCCGAGTTCATCTCCATTGACATCAATTATGAAGGCTTATAGTTGAGTTTTACAGACACATTATGATCTGAATCGATGTCATGGGCAAAAAATGTGGACAAAATATTAAAATCATGCAACATTTGCTTTTTCAAGTGAGAAATTGTAAAAAAACAAACAAAAAAAACAACATTTTTAACAGAATTTCTGCTTAAATACTGTAACAATACCAATGCCAGTTATACCCTGTAAATCAGACATCATATAAAGATGGCAAAGTGCATCCTACCATCATCATCATCATCATCATCATCATCATCATCATCATCCTAATTATTACCCTGTACACCAGACACTTGTCTTGCGGTTGAAAAAGACATCTCAAAAATAATGTGTTTGTCTAAACTTCAGGACTCTGAAAAAAGGTTTTTATCCGTAATTTACCAGACATTTTAACACGACGACCAGCTTCTCCATCAGTGAAACAATGGTCGTTTTAAAATGCGCTCCCTGAACAAACACTTTCTTAGCCTCTAAAAGTGGCATGGCTTTTTGATTATCCCTGTTTGGACAGAGCTCAGACATGTTACTGCACCTAAGGTCCATTAAGGCAGCGGTTACCAACCTTTACCGTCTCCTTCAGAGCAACGTTTACCGCAGAGTTAACCACAGCAAAGGCCGTGGCCTTATGAACTGTGGTGAATTTAACCGATGCCTAATTTTTCCTTCTCAGTTTGTTTCTTTTTAAAGATTTTTAGAGACCTGATAAGATAAACATTGTCGGCTTCTTCACCAAATCATATGGTGCCATGAAAGAATGTGGTTTTGGTTTGAGAGATCCTGTACAGTTTGAATGGACGATATCACCTACTTGACATCCCAGATAAATGGTGGGAGGTTTATCTCTGGGTCAAGTTGGGGAATTTTGCTATTCATCATAAACCATATGTTTGCTTATGTCATTGCCCTTCTTTGTTTGTCCTTACATCAGTGCTGCTCTTGCAGTCAAATTATCAACTATGACGGGCTAATCGTATCCAGCTGCAGTGCTCTTTGACATATTCATAAGTCACGGTTCGTACAGTTGAGAGGGACCTTTTAAAAACAACAGATCAAACAACAAGTACACCAAAAATGTTTCTTATAGTTTCTCTGGATCTCCACTTTCATGTAAAACTCATTAAATGCAAAAGTCCAGGTGCTGGGTGGGGTATCGAAAGGAATTCTGGGACATGTAGGAAGTCAGTGACCACAGCAGAAGGAGATAAAGCAGTCTGAATGCATTCACAGTGCATCACTCAGCAGTTAACAGCCACCTGCTCGCGCCGACTACGTCTCCGAGCTCGGGGACGCGCCCGGCGACGTGGACGCGGAGGAGTGATCGGTGTCCTCCAGGTCCTTGTTAAAGCTGCTGTCGGTACCGGAGGAGGAGCGCGCCGAGGCGGAGGCGCCCTCCCGCTCGCGCTTCTTCTGCTTCATGCGTCTGTTCTGGAACCAGATTTTCACCTGCGTCTCGTTGAGCTCGAGCGTGGCGGCGATCTCCACGCGCCGAGCCCGCGTCAGGTACTTGCTGAAGTGGAACTCCTTTTCCAGCTCCGTGAGCTGCCGCGTGCTGAAGTTGGTGCGCATGGCGTTGTTCTGTGCGCCCGCGAGGCCGAAGTCCGACACTTTGACTGGGTAGAGGAGACGGGAGAGAGAGAGAGAGAGAGGGGGGGGGGGGGGGGGGGGGGGGCTGTTATGAATGCGTTTTAGCCCAAAAGTAAAAGGGAAACAAAATAAATTCCTTAAACTTTTAGGAACATTTATTTTCATTTTTATAATAGAGACATAAAAAGAGAAAGACGCGCTGAGATAGATAGAGATAGATAGATAGATAGATAGATAGATAGATAGATAGATAGATAGATAGATAGATAGATAGATAGATAGATAGATAGATAACTTTATTTATCCCCCGAGGGGAAATTAGGTCATCGTAGCAGCGGTACAGAGCAATCAGAAGTAGTAATCAGATGCTAACAATAATAGCACAAGGTCTCGCCTGTATAAAGGAAACGCGGCCTTGATTAGCTACTGTTTATGGGGCCATGCCTTTCATGGTCAATGTAAATCATAGGCCACCTTTTTCTTTTTTTTTCTTTTTCTTGTGGGATTTCTTTTTCACGCCTTTGTTTATTAACATGTATTCATGATGATATGTATCCGTTTTTTGCCACTTAGTCATATCCAGACTGTATGTTGTATTAGGACTGTGTGCTTCATTATCTCTCCCAAACAAAATCAAAACGTTTAAACATGAGAGCAACGCAAGTTAAATATCACAAGTTCGACAAAAGGGGAAATCCAAAGGAAAGGATGGAGAAGCAGGGCCTGGTGATGGTGATGGTGATGGAGGTGGGGGGTGGGGGTGGTTAAAGATAACAGAGCAGGACAGACTTCCCAGGGTGAAGTAAGCCGTCTGCTATGTCCATTACGCGAGAGAAAGAAAGGAAGAAAGAGAGGGGGAGAGAGAGAGAGGAGAACAGGCCAACAGACACCGAGGGCCGGACCTGGTTTCTGTCCTCAGATCTGCTGCCTCCTGAATAATATATGATGATAAAAAAAGTCCAGGAAACACGTGCATATTATTTTACTTTAAAACGAGTAGTTATGTTTATGAAGCATGAGGAAATGAAACCTTTTTCATCCAATGTTCTGTTATTAGAGAATCAATAACTCTACTAGCAATTAATACAAATAGCTCTTATTTTTCTTTTACATGTTTAAACATAACGAACAGCTCCATTTGTTCACTTGAAGAAAAAAAAAAACGATTCAGCAGCCAAATGGTTTCTACATCATTTCTAAAAGAACTCCTAATTGTATTTATTGTAAAGCAGATGTTTGTTTTAATGATAACAGTTGAATTGGTCTGTTTATGAAATTCAATCACAATAAAACTGTTATGGTAGCCGACTGGTATTTTCTTTTATATCGCGCAACCACTTAAACATACAGCACTCCACTCGTGTGTATGCTGCTTTTCCTTTCTTCCTCGTTGGTTTACAGTGAAACGAATTGAGCCTTGAGTGATAAGACAGGTGAAAAGAAGGAAAGGACAGAAGAGAAGTAACATTTACATTAGAAAAGCCTGGCATCTGTGTTTACAGAGGACTGTGAAAATGAGGCCTGCAGGAAAAAAACAAACATTTTATTTTATAACTTGTGTTAATTTCGTTCCCTCTTGGTTACACAACCAAATGCAATCAGATCAACTGTTTTATAGCCGGTCCTCTATACGTTTGTTTCCATTGCATTGCTGACTACAGGCCCCATTTTTATTTCCCCCTCATCTCAGTTTTTCATGAATAGAGAAATAAAAATATTATATCAGAATAAACCAACTGAAATGGGTATCATCTCGTTTTCAAGGAGATGAACCATTTGTGTCCAAATTGTGTCTTCTATAGCTGTCACTCTCCCCATGAGTCACTATGAAAAGCGTCTTCATCCATTGAATATGTTACCTCAACATTTGATCTACTACAGGTCCTACTCATGTAGTATAAGTCACAAAAAACACCCGAAAAATCACCCACCCTTCCTTACCTGTTTTAGGCGGGTTCCTCTTCACCTTCATCCAGTCGAAGGTCTGCCCCTGTCCGGCCTGCTGGCCCTCCTCTTCCCCCTTCTCTCGGTCCTGGGAAATCGGTAGCTCTCCATAACCTCCCCCGTGTGGGAGCCCCAGGTAGCCCGCTGCGTCCAGACCCCCAAGCTGCTGCGGGTACTGTGACCCGGCCAGAGCACCCTGAGGCCCGCAGTAGGCCCCGGCCAGGGCCCCGTAGCTGGGACCGACGGTGGGGGCCGAGCTGTGGAAGTTTGATTGATGATAGTAGGTGGATGCCACAGACTCCTCCATGAAATACTGAGGGTGGACGGTGTTGGGAGGGCCTATGGCGTTAGCGTACTCCGAGTTTGTGGCGCACGCCTGACCCGCGTAGGCCCCGGTGTTACCGGTACTCCCGTTATTATAAGGAGACAGTGTTCCGCTTTGTAAGCTTTGGGTTTGGTGAAGTTGTGGATGATGATGGTAGCCGTTGTGCGTCTGCTGATGCTGCTGTGGCTCGTGGTGATGATGTTGCTGTTGATGCTGGGTCGCCCCCGTGGTCCCGTGCGCTCCTCCACCTCCACCTCCAGAGCCCCCGTAAAGCCGCCCATCCCCGGTGTAAGTCGCTCCCGCAGCGCCGCTGTCACTCCTCGTCCCGTTAACGGGAGCCGGAGAGCCATTGGGTCCCGTGTGGAAGGAGCCGGAGGTCACCGGGAAGCCCTGATGCTGATCCAGAGGGTGATGATGCAGATGATGATGATGGTGGTGATGGTGGTATCCAGATTTAGGCGCAGAATAAGCGCCTGTTCCCGGTCGGTTACAAATGGAGTATTCCACAAAGGAGTTCATGTTGTCCATGCAGGCACCGTAGCGGGAGGTAAGTTCAAAATGACCAGTAAGGAACAAGAGCCCGCGGATGAAGTTAACAGAAATGAGTTAGAAAAAACATCAAACATCGACAAATCCCATTAAAACGAGTACACGGGACGGTGTGAGATCCCTCTTGTCGAACGAATCACAAAGAAAAAATAAAACTAAAAAATATTTTGGAAAAAAAAATGGGAGAGATTCTTAAATGTTCAAGCAAAGTGTGATGGCATAAAAAAATAAAACAGCAGAAACTTCCAATGTGGAGGAAAGAAAGTGGATCTGCACGTCCCCAACCCCGAAACACACATGAGTAATGTGCTCCGTTGTGTGCGCGCGCGTGTGTGTGTGTGTGTTTCTGTGCGTAAACGGAAGGCCTTACTGTCAACAGCTCAACTGGACCTGTGTTTTCCAAAGGCTCATCATCGTTGACAAACACCGCGAGAAGACAGAAAAGAGCCAAGTCACCTCTTCACCTCCGCGCAGGTTACACTGCATCCTCCTCCATTCTGTCCTTTTTCTCGATTTATCTGCTTCCCCCACTTTTCTGTGACTCTCTTTATCTGTCTTTCTCTCCCTCTCTCTGTTTTCCCTGTCTTTTTCTTACCGCTGTCGCGGGTCACGTGGCTCGTCGTCACGTCGCCTATGGTGACCGGAGGACAGAAGTTTGTCAGCCGGTCACAGGAACAGGGAACCTGTGTGTGTGTGTGTGTGTGTGTGTGTGTGTGTGTGTGTGTGTGTGTGTGTGTGTGTGTGTGTGTGTGTGTGTGTGTGTGTGTGTGTGTGTGTGTGTGTGTGTAGGGGAGGAGGGGACCTTTCGGTTTAGGAGTTTTGCGTGCGCGCGTTTGTATTGACGCACGCGCCTCATCCATCACTCGCCGTGACATTAGCACGACAAAGAGACTTCAATCAAACCGGCCCATCAATCTGATATGAGCACGGATCTGTCAGAGCAAAGAGAGAGGCCGAGAAGAAAAGAGGAGCTGTGAGCCGAGCCAGCCTGCTGCCTCCAGAGTCCGAACCACACTCCCAGCAGTGACTCTACCGCTGCTGCTGCACGGCACCAGGCTTATACTCTCCAACACATCTATCACAAACCTGCAGCAATACTTTCAACGATGCTATTACCATTGCTGCTCATGTTGCGTTCAGGGTCTCCAGGACCTGGGGAATGTTGAACAGCTCAAAAAACAGCCGACCCAACATTAAAAGAATGTTTGGGCTGAGCAGTTCCTGGATTTTGAATTCAGTTGGTGTGATGTGCTCTTTGGATAACGATACAGACATCACAAGCAAATGCAAAGGCACTCTTTTTAAACAATAAAAGGCTTTTATTGTACGGCACACAGTCATATTAGTCCTTAAAGTTTAATTCCGGCGCAAAATCATTCCATGGTCTTTTTCTTTTCATCAAATAAACCATCAAGACTGTTTTATTTGTGTATAAACTATTAACAAAGAAATGCAGGAGAGTCGCTACCAGCCGGATGTGGCTAACAGTGATTAGCTCGGGGCAGTACGGTGAAGGCATTAAAACAGCTTTTTTAACCACTAACGTTGCTCAAAATAACAGCAAACCTCTGCAGCAGCATGAGAAGAGTCCCTACACAATGATTATGTTAGGTATGGTTTTTACACACCAGTTTTATTCAGGTATTTATGACTTTTTCTGAGGATCACTCTAAAGTTATTTTGACTTGATGACAGGTTTCAGTAAATGTCACATTACTTCTGTTTTGACTGTCAGAGACCTCAGCTGTAAACCTGGGTAAATACAGTGCATGATAACTGTATCTGGTGGTGACAGACAGCTGTACTCCTCCTACAACCCAATTATAAGATATATGTTATTGGATGTTTATAACAGCTGGTTGATAACAAGAAGTATCTACCTATCTGGGGTCTAATGGACCCAAACAAAAGTAACATCACTCTGTAGATATATATTGGACATTTCCGTGTCTGTCAATGACTTTTGGGGAAACAAAAATAACATATATGTTTTTTATGCAGCTCATATAAAACACAACATATTCGTGTGTAACAATGCTTTATGGTCATATGGTTTGTCACTGTCATCCACTGAGACAGGGTGTTGACAAAGGGAAGAGTTACCACCTCAATACTCTATACATATTGGGTTTGAATAAGGTCAGGAGAAAATAAAAGCATATATATTGCTAAAGATTTATTTTGTCATTATCGCAATTATTACTTGTGGGGTCTGTGGGACTTAAACTGATGAAGGAAGTAAAGCCAGTGTCAACAGAACACAAGGTTTAATAACTAAGGATAATTCCTCATTTTCCAAACGTTGGTCATCATTCGGGACTCCACAGGCCCTGAGAAGGCCCAAAGACAGATGTGTGGTCTGAGGGATCTAGTCCTGCACCTGGCAACACTACGGGAGCTAAGTACTGTACGTGGATTTAAAGATGTACTGATTCTGTGTGTGTTACTCTGTGAATGGAGAATAAAAGTGATACTGAAAAAAAAACAACACACACACAACCACAGCCAGATATCCGACAAACAACTATGCTACTAACCCCACTTTATTTTGAGGTAAAACATAAAGCTATAATAATAGACTAGAGACAGCTGCATAACAATTTTACCATCACCTCAATAAGTTTGGCAAGGATGTACGATCGTCTGACGGCTCATGTTTTCAGCTGTGTCACTGAGTTTGCAGATCCCACAATTACTGGTGAGTACGATGTTAACATGACCAATCAAAACAACCTACAAAAATAAAGCTCAAGTCGTCACGAGCTGAAAATATCCTTTTAAAGGACATTCTTCATTATAGCTCAGCTCTTTGGTTTCACACTTGGAGCTCAGCCCAGGCCGAGCTAAACCCACCCCTACCCTCTCTATAAAAACACAGGGACCAAAGATGGGCCCCTGGGCACATGTAGGAGTCCCCCGAACCTGTCCACATAGGA
Source organism: Echiichthys vipera (assembly GCF_963691815.1). Taxonomy (NCBI): domain Eukaryota; kingdom Metazoa; phylum Chordata; class Actinopteri; order Perciformes; family Trachinidae; genus Echiichthys; species Echiichthys vipera. The sequence goes on along the minus strand of NC_139842.1, from coordinate 5,459,331 downwards.
ACAAGACACTCAAACTCACTCAAGAGTCTCAGAGAGTCTACTTGTACTCATGTTGTATCTCTTTGTAGTCCTTACTGTCATTCTTTATTTATTCTTTATCCTTTTTGTATGAATTTTTTGGTCATTTTGCATCTCTTTGAGCTCTTTTTGCTTCTATTTTTAGTTGTTTCACATTTCTTTGTAGTCATTTGGGGAAATTTGTTGTCGTTTAGCATCACTTTGTGATCATTTTGCATCTATTTTAATAGTTTTGCACTGCCTTGTGGTCATTTTGTGTCTCTTTGTAGTTGTTTTGCATCTATTTTTTTTTAGTAATTTTGCAACTTTTTGTGGAGATTTGCATCATTTGTTGTCATTTTGGGTCTTGTGGTCATTTTACATCTCCTTGTGGTTGTTTCACATCTTTTTTTAGCCATTTTGCGTATTAATATAGTCGCTTTGGGTCGTTTGTAGTCATTTTAGGTCATTTGTAGTCAGAATATGTATGTTTTTGTTTGTTTTGTTTCTATTTTTAGTCATTTCAAGCATCACTTTCACATATTGGTTTCTGTTTTTGGTCATCTATGCTCTCTTTGTTATCATTTTGTGTTTTTTAAGCAACATTTTGTGAGTCTGTGACCCTATAGGCAGCTGGGCCTGTGCCCAGTAGACTCATTCAGTAATCCATGCACGGCCCTGGCACATGGTAAACCCTGGATTAGTGGCATACAAACAGGAAATACAAGAGGGAATGCTTTACATTGTTTAAACCAACTCTGCCGGGGTTTGAGAGAACTGATTCCTGAACTTGGATGGTAAATCTTCTGCTGCATCTTGTTGCTGCAGTGAGTGTAATACTGTGCGGAGTGCTAGCTGCTCAGCTCGAACATTTACATGTGTCAGTGTGTGGCTCACTGATTTGCTGACCTCTACTATAACAGTCTGTAGCTACATCTCTCCTCTCTTTTAAAGACGCTCTTCTCTTTGTGCTTAACTGATGATCTTCTTTCCCCTCTTCTCCGTCCCTCCTTCAGCCCAGTTCACTAACACTGATCGCCACATTACAGATTATTGACTTGACTGTATCTCTTCTTTGCACATTTTCCTTACAGGATGCAGGAGATCTTTTAATGGATCAAAAGGTTTTTATCAATCAGATAGCCCAGTCTCAGAGACTTTTGGGAATCAGTTCACTTTTCAACAATTGGATTGGGAGGCCATAGATTTCTGATGGCTCGATGTGCATGTGCGAGTGCACGTGAGGGAGGGTGTGTGTTTGCTAATTGAATGAATGAGCTGATCTGTTACAGAAATGAGGTTAAGGCAGACAGGAGGCCTTCTGGTCAGGTCCAGCAGGGCAGGAAGAAGGGAGAGCCTTGACGACAACACAATGTTCTTTCTGTGAGTGTGTGTGTGTGTGTGTGTGTGTGTGTGTGTGTGTGTGTGTGTGTGTGTGTGTGTGTGTGTGTGTGTGTGTGTGTGTGAGTGTGGAACAATGGCTGGCAATCGTGCGCACATGATTAAGTTTGTGTGTGTGTGTGTGTGTGTTTGTTTAATTGTATTCTTTGGATGTATTTGTTCATCCTTTATCCTTAAATTGCTTCAGCGTGAGGACATTTCAAATCTTCTCTCTTAGATTTCTTATCTTTCCGGAATTCCGTACCAGTGGCAGCAACAGTTGCTGAATTGACGTTGGCATTTTTTATTGGATTTTCACCTTATCGATATCTTAAGCTTCTATTTTTGCACACTGCCTACTTTGTATTGCAACTGCTGCGCAGCAATTTCCCCCCGTTTAAATACAATGTAATCTTATCTAATATCTTCATGTCCATACACCAAATATTTGCTCATGAAGTGTCTGTTCCACAGTTTGCACACCTTCTCATTACTGATTATCCTCCCATTATAACTGCCTCCAATGAACCCCTCATCCATTTCTCCCCTCCGGAGCCTCTGTGAAGGACTTGACAGCAGACGCACCGCCGTCCCACCGCCAGTACGAAATCAGGACGAGCAGCGTGGGTGTGCGACAAGGAGGGAGGTTAATGATCAGTGAGGAGCTGAAAGGAGAGAGGGAGAGCGAGTGGGCAGGAAGTCTGCAGGAACAGACCAGGACAAGAAGAAGATTAAATGACGCCCACGCGGCTGTCTGCTGGGTGGTAAGGAGACTTCAGGAGGGAGAGAGAGAGAGAAAGTTAGAGAGGCCGAGTGGTCAGAGCTCCTATGTGTGTACGTTTTTTTTAAATTAATGTAGGGATTCAGTAACATGTGGTCTGCATCTGCTATTTTTAGGGTACCAAATATTTCAAGCACAACTGTTACACCCTCACCCCGAATGTTTTGGTTCTCCAAAAGACCAAGGCTACATTCACATCGTCTCAGGCGCTTCTGCAATTTGCTGCAGGGTTGCGCAGCCTGCCACTAAGGGCGTACTCGCACTTGGCCCAGATGATCTGAGCCGTGCTTTAGCGTGATTGTCCCCCCCTCCCTCCTCCCCTGCAGATCAGGCCCGGCGTGCACTCTCATTACTTGAAATGATCCGGGCCACAGCACATTTGCTTCTTGCTGATACGTCATCACCCCTTGGAGATTTAGTTTTGTCTGAATTTTTGAATATTTCCATCTGATTAAATCTGCAGTAAACATTTCACCTCCACATCAGATCAACGCAAACCCTTCGGCGGCATCTTTTTAAATGTCCCTCGCGGGGAAAAGTCGTATATAAATAGTCTCAGGACTGCCATCAATGCTCATGCTCGTGCTCGTACATGTGTAATCGTGCTTTACTAAGGCCCACCTCTCTCAACCGGGCTGCGGCCGGGAAGTGTTGTACTCAGGGCGCACTCACACTGGTCAAACTAACTAGACTTTAGCCGTGAATCGCGCCCGAGCACGGTATGAATGGTAAGTGTGAGTAGGCCCCTAGATGGTCCATTTGTGTTATGCCCTGCTGTGTATTTAATCCCCGAATGTAGCACAAGACTCTTTCACAATTGTTGTTTTCTAACAGGGCATTTTTAGGATCTCGACATTTCTGTTCACACCTGAAGGCAGCTTCACTTCATGAACATAGACAAAAAGAAACAGAGTGACTGAGCTTTGTGCTGGAGCTTGTTGGAGGAGACAACCACCTGTTAAACAATCTCTGTTAAGTGGTTGTGTCTTTTTTTCTACCCTCATAGTTTTTTGAGAACTTTCTTCTCACACCACCCTTAAACAGACTGACAAGTCTGATCTCCTGTTACATGATTGGCCACAGCATTGGCGTGGGGTTGCATGTCTCCAAAAGTTTTTTTGGCACCCCCCTGTGGCCCCCACCACCACAGCCTTAACCCTCTACCCCCATTCAAATGAATGAGTACACTTGCTTTTTCCCTTACTTGCTACATTCACCAGCTGCATGCAGCCTAACAATACACATAACAACAAACACATGAATGGTCATTCAGTGTTAACCTACTTTTTTATCATTGCTTTAAATAATTTCAATCTTCACTCTCTGGGGATAAATGTCAAGGGAAAAATGTACAAAAATATTCACCACAGTTAGAGGGTCGAGAAGGATGAGGCAAGCTTAATATTACGGGGACTTAGTCTCACTTTGCCAGTCATATTGCACAGCTGGCTGCGAAAGTAATCCTTTTGCATTTCTTTAAATCAATGACAATCGTCCTGGGTGGAGCGATGCAGTGATGGTGCCTTTGTAAAATAGATAGCGGAGATAACGGAAGGGGGGGGGGGGTGCCAGCTGGAATAGACGACCAATGGTAGGCTTTTTCCCAACAGTCTAAACTAGGGGTACTGGCTAAACATGGTACTTTCAAGATTAAGTGAAGCAACGCTGTTGTATGGGCTCTCTTTTAGGACTGCAAGTCATTTTATTTTGGATAAGTTAAGTAGTAAATTGACAGACACGGGGAGAACACGCAAACTCCACACAGAAGGGCCCCAGTCGGGATTCAAACCAGGAACCCTCTCGCTGTAAGGCGACAGTGCTGACCACCACACCACAGACTATTATAATTAAGACTATTTTACCATATGAAACTAATCCCATCCGAACAGGGCTTTAGTGTGATTCCTCAGTGCTGCCTGCAGTGACACATCAGTGTTGTTATATACGGGGGCTTTAACATCAGGGATCCATGCCTGGACCTGAGCACTTGACCCCAAAGTCCAATTTGTTTGATTAGTGTGTGAACACTATGTACTGTATCTAGGGACTGAAACTGACAAATGTTACCAACTGGCCACTGTGTCAGAATTAATCAGTTCAGAGCTACAGGTATTCTAGTGAAGTCTTTCTGTACTTTTCTGGACTCTGCTTCTTGACAGACTGAGCTTCATACCTCCAGTGGGGTCATGACCTCCCGGCTGGCTCTGCCTGGTTTCTGTCTCCTGTGTCGGTCAGGAGAGGAATTTAAGAATCAGCTACACCTCTAACTATCTGTGAGTGTTTCTGACTTCTGGTTCGCATATTTGGGACATCGGTTTAAGATATCACAGTCTCCAACAGGGTTAATCAAGCAGTGTGATGGGAAAGCAGAGAAAGACTAGTGAACAGAACCTGTAACCGTTAAAAACACATCGAGAAATGCAGCAATCTTATTGGACGAATACGATTCACGTCCTTCTGTTGTCTCTGCATGTCTGTCTCCTCTAACAGTCCTATCAGACAGGTCAAATGACTCCAGAACCAGGAAGTTATGCTCCAGTATTCCTGGAAAAGAGTGGGGATGTGCGTGTGTGTGTGTGCGTGTGTGATATGAGGGGCTTTTTGAAAATCATGAAAGATGATACAGGAGAGAGTGAAAGGGAGGCATGACTGAGTGGAATAAAGAGAGGAGTTGTGCATTCAGACTGCTGACATTGTTGCATTAGCTGTGAAACCTGAGCCACTGATGCAGACACATAACAGCATTTATTAACCGTCATTAATAACATTTACACACTCACACACGTACACACACATCTCAGCAGAGACTCTACTTTAGAAAAAAAAACTTTCAGCTTCCATTGAATAAATCTCATAATAAAATCATACTTCATGCAGCCATTATGGTCGGCCATAGTGCTGCAGACTTTTGAACAGTTTGAAGGTGTTATGTGATCACAAATAGGTGGACGAGTATCTACTAGTTGGTTCTCTTTAGTTCCTTTCACACACTGGACATTGACAGTATATCACAACTTTACCCCGCCAACTTCCTAGAACAAAGTCTGGGTAATGTCCGATTCAGCCCATGTGTGAATAGAGCAGCTCGTTGTCGGGAGAATTCACAGTGAACGAGTGGGCGTGTTGATGACGTTTCTGTCACGCGACTGGTGCAAAATTGGAAGAAATCAAATATGCGAGGGTGAAGAAGAAGATGAAGGGTGAAGAAGAAGGGTGACTTGCACAAAGGCACAAACAGAAATGTCTAACTGGAGAGACGACAAGATTCACAAAATTGCTACACAAAGTCAAGTAATGGCAAGAGACTAGCTACGTGACCACAGTGTGATCTGGGTCACGTCCTGCCTCTTGTGTAAGTAAGTAAGTGAGAATGTGTCCGGACAGTCTCCTGTTGTGTGCTACATGTGTGAAAGAGAAACTTCAGATGATGTACTAACCTGATTCTCCGGTCTTTGTCCAGAGGTCAGAGAGCAGCTTTTGTTTTGAGTTTCATTTCATAAAGCTTCACTGAAGTCACATGGTTACTCATTCCCTTGCAAGTACTGTGTGAAAGCTGTTTTTGGGAAGGCGTCCTGTCATTTTTAACCTCCAAACTGACCTGATGACCACAGCGTCTGCACTGTATGGATAGATGGAGAATGGTCCGTGGATGTACAGGAAAGCTACACCTAATTACCATTTGAGATTTATTTTTGTAGCTTTTCCGTTGGTTCCATCAGTTATGACAAAGCTCCCAAAGTCGTTAATAGTTACCAAAACAGTTGCTCAAAAAACATCAGAGGTACCAACACACGGCTCTGGCTCAACATTTGGCCCAACATTTGTCGGAGCACAACATCATCCGGCACGACGCTGCATTGCAAGTGCACATTCCTGGTACATTTCTCTGTGAGATGTATTTGAAGAGCTCTTTTCCAAAACGAGATAAAAGCCAAATTTAAAAAAAAATGAGTTTGAGCCACTTTGCTGTATACAGAACCTTTTCACTGCTTCATCAATGTTTCTGCCAAATCTCTATATTTCCTTGTTTTAAATGGTCCGCAAGATGCAGTTCCTTTCCAAACCGCGATTAGCACCAAACCTATTTTTAGCCTAAATGCGATACGTCCTCTCGACCAATCAGAATTCAGTGAGCGTTCTGTGCGATCCGACATGGCGGCGCTCTGAAGCAGGAGAGTTTTTTGTTTTGTCCGTCCGTTCAACATGTTCAGACTGAGCCATAAAAAACATTTTGACAAGATACACTGAATATTAACCAAATGTGTGGGTCTGGGTAAAAAATGTAATTTTCCTGAAAACTATTAAAATGGATTTATAGCGTTTTGGAAAAGAGCTCCTCATTTCTACTGTAAGTTGTAAAGTCCTGTCCCTGCATATCTGTGTAGTGTTTTGACATCTGATGAAATGCAGTAATCTGTTAGTCCAACTGGACTTCCTGCAGATTACATTGTCTCACCGGTACCTGAAGCAACATGCCTCCACCAATTGTTTTATCAGGGCAGCTTTTGGTCTGTACTCCCAGTCTGCCAGCTGCTTGAGGAAGCGCTGCATTCATTCCTCAACATCCATATCATACTACCCACAAGCCCCTTTGTTTTGAGTTTTTTCTTCTTTTTCTTGTGGACAATGTCATTGCCTCTTGGTCAGTTCACATGCCTAGTAAGTGTGTCCCACGCCTGGAAAATGCTTTACTTATCCTCACTCCCTTTCAGAGCACTATTGAGACCTATGTGTATGCCACAGTTCATTATAATGTGCAATAGCAGTCCAGTTGTGGGCCGTAAACAACCTATGAACTGGGTTTAGAACTGACTGGAATCACACAACTGCAGATGCAGAATACTTCGCTCTCAAAATGACCATTTGTATATACATGTCTTATGTGTTTAAACCGTGAGAATAGAATAGAATATAATAGAATAGAATGATCACGTGTAACAGTCACGTTTAAAATATCCACCCTGCAACCACTCGGCAATGTAAACGGTCGTCTGTCATTGGCAAACATTCTAGTCTGCCGATTAGATATATGCACATGTTGTTATTTCCAATAAAGCCTTGTGATTGATTTTATTTCATTGGATTCCTGACATATTTTAACCATGAAAGCACTTTGTGTTTTGAAAAGTGCTGTAAGTTCATTATTATGAGGAGAGAAAGAAGAGAAATGAGAGCTTGAGGAGATTTTCCTGCAGGCTAGCTGCTATCAGCTGTCTGATAAGACGCTGTCAGCTCGGTCGCTCTTATCTACACAACACATTTACACCCAGGCTACGGCAGAGAAGAAGGGCCACGAAGGACAACAACTGCCTCCAGCCAACAGCCCTTTCATGTTTTTGCATGGACTGGAATGTCATAATGTGAAATGAGACATTCTGTGAGACCTGGAGATACTGTATATTGAGTGTTTCTCTAAGGCAGATCCAGACTGTGTAAAATTAAAGTTGGCTTAAAGTTTGGCATAGTTTTCTTAATATTAACTAATAATATTCCCATGAAAATACTCAAACCCACTTATCTGTCAACATGTATTTGTGTCTGTATCTCAGTCTGATATAGTTTCTTCCTCTTTGCCATAGAGTTCCATTGTTGTTAAAAACATATCATGTTGTTGAATTAAGCACTGAAACTACCATATTCTGGGTAAATGAATTGAGTCATAATATCAGTTAAATGAATGTAATTCTGACTTTGTGTTTCTAATGCAATGTTTTTCCCCATTAATGTCATCACATGTACTTTTTTTTGGAGCTGACCTCCAGTGGTGAGTATGAGGAACTGCAGCTCAGGGCGCACTAGCTTTAAGTCTACAGTCATGATAACGCTGCTTAACCGAAAACCAATGGGTATTGTGAGGGGACTGCTGTCAAATTTGGGGCTATTGGACAAGCAAGTATGTTAACATGGGCTCTTTGAACTTGATTTTTTTTTTGGACATGTTAAAGACTTAATTATGAATTGATTAACAGAGATAATAATCAGAAAATTTAAAGTGTAATTCCGGTGTCGTAGCACCCCATGGTCTTTTTTTAATAAGCAATCGAGACAATTATTTTCATTGTTCAACTATTAACGGAGAAATCGTGGAGGGACGCTACCAGCCAGACATGGCTAACACTGACTAGCTCAGGACAGTGAAACACTAAGCCCCAAGCTAATCAGTGTTGGCCACAAAGAGTCTTGATTGCGCATTTAATGTATATTCATGCCGAAAAAGACCATGGGGTGACTAAAAATAAAAATAATTACAGTCCTTGGTGTAGTTTGATCAATCCAATATTTGGAGCACTATGTGGCAGAACATGTTCTCACCAATGGGTTTGTATGATATCTCACAAATACACATGCACAGCAATTCATATGATATCTTACTGAATATAGTGTTCTGTGCAAAGCTGTGAAACAGCAACACGGACATGACCGTGGCGGTTAAGTTTAGGGAACAAGATTTTAGCACTATCATACTAAGTCACCTAATTTCCTTCTTCGCTCCAGACATAATCCGTACTGTTGCGTGTGGCCATGAAAGATCTCCTCCATGTGCCTTAACCTGTTTTCCCTTTTCTCAGCAGGCTGGCAATCAGGCTGACACAGCTGCAGCCGATCAACTCCCTGATTGCCAACCTGCTATATAAAGCCAGCAAGACCATTCCCTCAGGAGACACAGACCCACCAGCACCTTTGGTCCCACATTATGATTTTTTAAAAGCTTTGGTTTAGTAGTTGTTTTATTTTTGAACTGGAGATGGCCGGCGGCCTTCTTTCTTTGTTTGGTTTTTAGTTTATAATTTGGTTTTGTTAGGTAGGGAGGGGAGCCAGCTCCGACGTCCCTATAAGGGGAGGCCTGGCCCCCCCTCCGTTTTTGCTTAGTTTGGCCAGCATCTCCAGGTCCCATTTTGGGTTTGCTGATTTCTTTTTTGGTAAGATCTTTATTTGTATTTTGCTAGTTGTCCTTCAGGAATGTTTGTTTCCTGTTGGGAGAAGTTGTTTGATTAAAAGTTCTTTCTTCTTTGGTGTCCTTCTTTTATGTTTCGGTCTCCAGTTTGAGCCACTAGTCAATTTCTTCAATTGTTTGGAGGCCGTAACAGTACAGTAAAACATACATTGATTACTTACAAATAACAGTGCATTACTTTTGTAGGTATATGTATGAACACTAAATGAGGACAGCCTGAACAGCAATACTGAACACTTCACTTGCAGCTCAAAGCTCATTTATTCACCACTTTGGAGAACAGTGAGCCCACACTGTGTTCAAATTTAGTCCCTTCATCAATAAGTACTCCCATTTTGTCAGCAAACATGTCAGCAGGCGCTGCAACAACAGAAGCCAAATACTTTCTCTGTTAGTCGTAGCAGTCAAGGCTTCCGTGTGGTTTGAAGATGTTAGATGCGTTTCATCAGCCTTTAACTGTTTGGAAGCAATTTGTGTTTATTAACATCAGGATCTTTTGATGACTCCAGCGAGTTTTAGCTCTTAAAAACTTTGAATACTCTATGTTCTCACAATGGTCCAACATATGTTAGAAAAGCCTTTTATTTACAACCATGTAACACCAACATCACATGACGGTTAGTACTATGAAACCTACCTGTGGGCAGTGACTATGCTAGTGTGACAATGTTAAGGTAAAAAGTAATATCCTCACAAGCTTTTCTACTTTCTCTTATATCTTATTAAGCATTGTGAGTAAATGATGTCATATTTGCAAAGCAATATGGCCCTGACCAACCCGGTATCACGCCAAAGCATGAAATAGATACGTCACGTTTTGCCTGACCAAAGCGTGAAGAGTACATGCTTTCTAACGGAGTCAGCTGCGAAAAACTGCCAACCCAGAAGTGCAGCAACTCACAAAAAAGCAATGACTTTAGCCAATACAAGGTGACAGTTAGGGTTAGGCATGAAAAACACTTGGTCAGAATCAGAAAAAAGGCTGTGGATTAGTTTACTACGGATGAGAATTGAACCTGCCTCCTTAAGCGTAGGAAGCAAAGTGTACTCTTCACGCTTCGGTCGGGCAAAATGTGACACTAATGCTTTGCAAGGTGGACAAACATATCTATTTCACGCTTTGGCGTAATACCGGGCTGCCCTGACACACCAGGCTGAGGGTCGGCCATCAGTCAATTTTGGGTGGACGGTGAATGTCTGTCACCCTAGTTATTGTGGTGTGTACCGCACCGTTGCCACTAGTTGACCCTTGTCAGTGCTCGTCGGCAGCTATTTGGTTAGTCAGCATGTTCAATTGGCGGCAGCTCTGTTCAGCTTAAGTGAATCAGTGCACGAGAAGAGAAACAGAAGGGAGGAAAATGAACAAATTGTTAAAGTCAAGAGGCTGTGAGGTTGAAAACGAACTTGTATCAGGTAACAAAAAAAAGTGTTTAGCCATTGAGCCCTTTAGCAGAAACTGTGCAAAATTGTTTGTGTTATTGTTCACTTGCACGTGGTAAATATAAGTTGATCTTTCAACATCAGGTTGTGTTGTTAGTGTGCTAACTGGCTAACCAGCATCTTAAATCCAGTTTCCCCTTTTGGATGACAAATACAGACTGCTGCTTCCTGCTGGTATGGAGAGTATTTTCCTCTCACACAGGTGCAGAACATACATGCTAGTTGGCCATTGGCTGTAGTTTTCAAGTACAGGGTAGCTTCAGTGTAGACCGCCTTACCTATTACCTATCCACATCCAACATGCTGAAGACAGATTGTCAATCAGTGTTTGCTTCTTCCGCATGAGTTGACATCATCCAGCCCAGTATCCCCAGGAATTACATTCATATTGGACAATTCAGCATCTCATGATTTACAGTGCAAATCACAACATAGTGTGACCTTTATGTAGTGAGGCAGACAGTAAGGGTGTGGTGGATGTAGCATGTCTGATTTTTATGCACAAGACTGGAATTTGACAGACCTTCAGTTAATGTTTGCCTTTTTAATGACTGTACAACCCTTTTCCAAGTGTTTAGGGGTCACCTGCATACCCTTATTTCAGTTTATTTATTAACAATGAGGAGATTCAACCTGAAGCCATACGAGCCACCGTGTAACTCATTGATTGGACAGTTTTTGGTGTTGTCAGTAGTTCGTTTTTGGTTGCTGGTTAGCAGTCTGAGGTGACCACTCAGCACTCTATTTACTGGCTGTTAATTGGTGGAGTTGGATTGACTGACAATTGTCTGTGCTGGTCCCTTGGTAAATACCACTAAATCCTGTGGAATGGCTCTTTATTGACCTATAAGAGATACCGCAGCGCCAACACACACATACACTGAGTGATTTGTGTTTGGCGTGTATCCTCCAAGGTTCCTACCTTACAACTCAATATGTGTGTGTGTGTGTGTGTGTGTGTGTGTGTGTGTGTGTGTGTGTGTGTGTGTGTGTGTGTGTGTGTGTGTGTGTGTGTGTGTGTGTGTGTGTGTGTGTGTGTGTGTGTGTGTGTGTGTGTGTGTGTGTGTGTGTGTGTGTGTGTGTGTGTGTGTGTGTGTGGGGGGGGGGGGGGGGGTGATGGGGCCCTCAGAGGCAGAGGCATTGATCATCTGCTTCTGACTCACTTAAAGAACGGATGGTAACTTAACTTGGTGGATGCAAATGATCACATTCACACACATAGAAACAGATGTATGAAAATAATTGCCTGTCCGTGGTTGTGCATTTGACAGACACACACAGCATGTACAAGTGGTTGACTGTTATTTCAGCCATGACCCTGCCCTGATCTACAAAATCCTCTCTTTAAACCTGATCCCTCTCACACCAGGCAGCCATTTTGGCTCATAGTAAACGACAGGGGGAGGGTAAAGGCGCCTCGACAAATTGTTCATGACCCAAAACAACTGAAAGAAGTTATTCTTGTAAATGATGAAGCAAATTGATTTACCTTACTGAATGGAGTTTTTTGGGGAGGTTTACAGTATATCTGGTAGATTGTACTTTTCACAACATTAAAAACAAACCTTAACTAGGAGGTCAAAGGTCAGGTATTCCTGTGATCTTTGAATAATTATAGATGAGGGTGGACTGGTCACAAGGCAAAAAGAAACAGATATAGTAAAATTTTATAATTGTATGCTATAGTAATGCTTTTATCCAAGGCTGTGAATGAGACTCTTACCGTCCACTTCAGAATACAATCCATAGGCTTCAAGAGGTCAAAGGTCAGGGCCTTGGAAACATTCAATGTGATGTCAGATGTCTTGTGGCTACTCCAAGGACGTATTACCATGACGGTTTAATATAAAATCATACTCCTTTAACAACACCCGTTGTTGGAAAAAATACATTTTGTTTTCAAACTTTCAGACTGGTACTGGACCGCTGATGAAAGTATCAGGCAGACCTCATCATTGAAGGCGTCTCTCATATAACTGAAACATGTTCTACTTCCATTAAAGCAGAGTGTAAACCAGGCATCTGTGTAGCTTGTCAATCACACTGCCAGGGTGATTGAATTGGTCAGAATGATTTTCTCTGGCAGGCAGAATTTTTAATTTCTCTTTTAATGTGACATTCAGTGGCCTATTTCACACATGCACTTCAAAGCTGCAATTATCCAGACATTATACCCGGAGTGGTGACATATGAGAATTCAAATGTCTGAATCAGTTGGATCGGACATTAAACCCGGTCCGGTTCCAGAACAAAATGACTCATCTGAAATTAGTGGAGGATGCGCTAGTATTTGTATTTGTAGGCCTATGAATTATTTTCCTCGCAAAATCCCTATGTTGCAGTGAGCATCACGTGCTGCAACCAGAGCCAGTCCTGACCTCCACAAGGCACGTGTGAGCCATGACAACCGGTGCTCCCGCGACAAGCATCCCTCCCTTGAATCAGTCTGCTCCATTTGGAGGTCTAACAATAAATAGACCTACAGAACAGAAGGAGACATTTATTGAATAGACATTTCTAGTGAATCTGAAGATAAGTGAATATTTACATTAACATAAAACGTAGAAAGTAATCAAATGTAAAACTGAGCCCTGTTGCCTGGCTCACAATATTATCAGTGTTGACTCCATATAAACATTAGCCTACAGGATGTTGCTGCAGCTTTATGTCTCACAATAGTCCAATAACCTTTACAGCTCTGAGCTCCCTCACGTTTCCTTTTTATACATTTCCAAATATAAAATACTATCCATACTAGGCTGTGCTGAAGACTTGATGGTTATTATTCAATAAAAGCTGTGCATTCATATTTCCCAGTATGCCCAACCCAGTCACATTTTAAATTGACCATTGATTAAATATTAATCAGTAGTCAGTGTCAATCCATTGCTTTCCATCCTGCATAAGTCCAGAGTTGTAACTCAATCTTTACTGAGAAACTAGATAATCAGTTTGTTTTAGAACCATGTGCATCACATCACACCATGTCTTGTCTGGAGTAGACGGTCCCCACAGAGGCTTCTGCTGGAAAGCACTGTTTCATTTGTTGTCCACTCGTGAAGTGGTAATCTTTTTTGAGCTGCCGTTTATAAACACCGTTATCTTTTAGTGTAATAATAATAACAGTACTTTACTGTAACTAACTTACTTCAGTCAGAAAGGCTGCTACACTTCACTGTACTTTACTGTCACTTAGTTCTGTAGGAAGTGCTGCTACATTGTTAACACTGTTATCACTTATCGCTCCTTATCACTTATTTAGTTTGTACTTATTTTATTTCAACTTGCTGCTAAACTGCTCAGTGCGTATTGTTGTATATTGTATAAACCTACGCTTAACCACAATGTCTGTTGCACTCTGTCACACTTTGTTATTGTTTGATTTATTTTATGTTAGCTTTATTTTGATTTGATTTATGTTTTTATGCTTATTGTTACTCTGATCCTTTCCCACCTTTGTATTGAAACTGTTGCACAATAATTTCCCTCGGGATAAATAAAGATTCTTGAATCTTGAATCTTGAATCTTGAATCTTGAAACTAAATCTACAAACGTTATAAATAGTTGTATTTCACTCTCACTTTTGTTAGAAAGTCACAGAACACAACGCTGAGAGTTGCAACGCACGTCCACTAAAAGTCCCCCTTCCCCTCAAAAATCTGTTTTTCATCTGTTTCCTCCTGTTGGATGTTTGAGCTTCACTGTGCAGAATGATGTATGTGCAGAGTTTAACACGAGAAGACTGGTTTCACATTCATCTGCTGGAAGTTGAAAGCTTCTCTGTGCTCATTGAAAATCCAATTTGAATGGGCGGGCCTCTGAGCACGATTTGTGACATCACAAATAGTTCGGAAGTCAATTCTGGTCCAATTTGCAACTTATACAAGTGTGATGTAGAAACTTAAAGTGAAGTAAGAGTCATATTGTGTCCAGAAGAAAAAACTTTAGAAATGAACAAAATGTGTATATTCATAGATTATGGAATTGTTAAAGAGGCGGAAGGAGTACGTGCCTTTTTAAAGCATTTTAATTTGGAAATTATTATTTTTTGCTAAACAGACATCAGACACAAATGATTCTTCCAAGCAGACTATTTGAATATGTCTCAATACATGTCCTGATGAGATCTTTAATGTAACTGTGATTCATTTGCTGAAATCAAACAAAGCAAGTTTTGCTGATTGTTGTTCCTGAAATTCACTCTCATTGTGTTTTGTTTTTCTCTTTTTTCATGATAGTTCCCGCTTCATCCTCTAATGAAGGTTGTAAACATCGACAAAGGTGGAGAGTGGAGCCCATGCCACTGGTGAATGTGTTGGGCTGTTCAGCTCTGGCTACAATAACCGATTAATGCTGCACAGAAAACATGAATAGTTGCGTAAAGAATAAATTCAGACACCTTGAGAGACAAGTTCAAGGGTTTCTAACTCCATTAGATAACACGCAACACATTTTAAGCATACTGACGCATTTTTACTCCCTGAAGGCAAGTCACAAGGGACTGTGTTTGATGAGACAGAACTGTGTTACACTTAACAAGAAACACTGAGAAGGGTTTATAAGTTCTTACTATAATGGCTTTATTTGTATTTGAAGACCCCCTCCAGACATGTTTTAGGACGTATGGATATACCCAGCTCTGAGAAAGAAGCAGTCTGATTTACAATTCACTTAGTTTAATTACCTCATTAAACATCCTTAAAAATACATTGTACTCCTTCTCCCTCATTTGAAAATCCAGAATCTATGAATATGTAGATATCGCTTATGTTTAAAGTTTAATTGTTGGACACAGGTCCATTCTCAGTCAGTGCGTTTACATAGTCATTCCCAGGTTAAGGGAATAATCAGATTAAGTTCCCCTAGCATACATGAGTGAGGTTGAATGGGAAGACGATTGGAGAAACTTGACCTCCAGTACAGCAGGTGGCGCTCCGCCAACATACAGCTGCTCAACAATACGGTTTTCTTCAAGTTCACCTTTGTCAAAATCCCAAGCCGACAACTTTTGGACAGAATTATGACAGAAACGGGTTTTCTTGGTAGTAATGTTACATGCCGTGGCAAAGTCCTCCCTCGGTTTAATGGTAACGCTCTATTAGTGTTGTTTTATTCACCTTGTTTTTGGTGCCGTTGCTTCCTGGTTTATTCTATTTCCGCGTTCCGGGTTTTCTTTATAAAGAAATACAAAGAATTCATCAAATTTGCAGTTGCACATGTTTAGAAGTATTTAGTAATTAATTTTAGAGTCAAAAATATTTTTCTTATCATGGTGCATAACTAATCAACCTCTTATGCAGGGTGTCTTATTAGACAGTGGAGCCGTAGTTTGCAGTCTTTTGGAAACTATCTTGAACGTACAGTACTGGGCTGAGGCAAAACAGACCTCCCATGAAGTCACAGATCTTCCTTTTCGATATAATCCCATCACTTTGACTTGCAGGTTGCAACGTGTGCCTGCAGCAAACGTCTGTGTGTAAAGTTTCCTCTTGACGGGCGGGATGATAAAAATCCACTGCTCACATATTTCACCAGGTGCTGTTAAGTGGGTGATCTATCACGTCTGAGTTATGCAATATCGTACACACACACACACACACACACACACACACACACACACACACATACACACACACACACACACAGAAGAGGTAGAAATCATAACTGTGATGGTGACGGTGATGCAAAAGATAAAGGAGCAGTCCACGTATTACAGCATGGCAGCAGCCTGACAGGTGGTGACAGCCAGGAGAGAGGGAGATTACTGGAACACACACACACACACACACACACACACACACACACACACACACACACACACACACACACACACACACACACACACACATATACAAGCACTCAGAAGGTGAGATATGTCTCCCAGCATAGAGATGTACTCTGCTGTAATCTCTTTGTCTACAAGATACACTTAGATGGATGGTTACAGGAGAGAGTGTGTTGCAGTGTATGCCCTGCGTCCCACTCTTGAGTCTGGTGAACCGAGTGTCATATTTAAAAACACCTTTTAAAAAAAAAAAAATGAGCCTAATACATAGTCGATATGTTTGTTTTAAACAATATTTTCGGGTTTGAACATAGTTATACAGGATAGTTTGCATTTCCTTTAAGTCTTTCTTAATACAATACTCACCTGCCATATATAGCTAAATAAGAAGACCTACTGTTTTTTGGGATCATGCATCCTCTCCTTACTGACGGGATTACACTGTAACGTAATACGATATCTGCTTTCTTAATTTGTATCACTATGGACTGGGTGTCTATGGCGACGTTCACAGGAAAAATCGCAAGTGTACAGTTAGCGACATCACCGTTTTCCATCACCCCCCAGCAGCGGTTGGTCTACCAGAGAGGGAACACAGAGCTAAGATTCCTCAAACTCACCTGTGTCTGTACTGTTTGAATCTTTGGGAAGGGAGACCCAAAAGCACACCCGCAATTACCGCTTAGTGTCACAGCTGCCGCCAAAGACATCATCGAGATCGTAACTTAAAGCAGTCTGAATTTACCAAAGAAAGTGGGTATTTTCATGCTAGGATATGTTTAATCTGTTGGGGTTATTTTTTGTCCTGGCAACAATGGAGCTAGCTACCAACACAGTTTATTCTCCTCAACGTGTTGGTAGGATATCGTACGAAAAATAATGCACAAAAATGTGCATGAAATAGGAAATATGATCTTCTATTTGATGCTGGAAGCAACAACCGGAAGTGGATCGCGATGGTTATGTTTCATTACGTTTAGGAAACAAAAGATAACGATCAGGGTTAGGCATCAAACTGATATGGTTAGGATTAGAAAAAAAGGTTGTGGCTAGGTTTAGTACTACCAGGGAAAGAACACTGGTCCCCCGGCTGAAAGTCTTGTGTTTTGGGACCCATCCACCAACCTGACGTTACGTTCCCCCCTATGCGGAGATCAGCAGTCTTATTGATTTTAATACTTGGAATACGCACAAGTCGCAGTGCATTCATTTCTAGCTATGAAATTGAAACACACACAAAACAAATACGTGGAGTACACACCAATTTTCGTCTTTTACTTTCGGTACGATATTATACGAACATGAATGAGAACAGCCTCACCAGCAGGTATCCCTTAGCTGTGGCTCTGCGAAGGAAAACGATTCGGGGGAAAAAAACAATAAATGCTATACTGAAAAGTTGGTAATTTTGGAAGACACCCATTTGATTTTAGTGTTGAATGCTAAAGCAGTCCCATCGCTAAAGGGAAAGCAGCATGAACGTTTCAGCTTTAACTGTAAACCCATCCGCGGTAATGTTCCTCATTTCTTATTTGCTATTTTGGGAATTTCTTGATACGTTTTATTTATTATTGTTAAATCAATTTTGCAGTTTGTTATGGTGTCAGGACAAATGTTATAGTTAGCATTTAAATACCTGATGAATAAAATGGTGGAAACAGGAAGAGTCAACACCAGGTCAGGGTTGTTTATGGATTAAGAGTTGATAGTCAAATTTTCTATAAAGCACTTTACAGTTGCTTCGTATTAGTAGTGGTACTTATTCTCTGTTGCGTATTTTTGACATTTACAGAATTATTTCAATATGTGAAATCCCATGTGCTGCTCAGATGGGATTAGGCAGATTAGCTGGAGGTCTACACACTTTAGACGTGTGCTCACATGGACCTCACAGGAGTTTTCTATGTTCTATTATAACCACACAGAGGGAGCGATGTTGTTCTGCAGACTGTTAGGATGCGTTGATCAAACATTAGCATGAAGGCTAATCAGTCAAATATGTGTCTCTGAATTACTAAGTTATGTGATGTTTGATTGGGACCCGGATAAAAGGGAGCCATCCACTTAAAGAGAAAATCACAGAGCACCAATGGGAGTTCAGCTTCTTCAGTCTTTCTCTTATGGTTCTGTTGTTTTCAGCTAAAGTTCTTAATTTAGTTTGAACACAGCGTTTTATTTTTTACGACATTTGAAGGCACCACGGCAGTATAAAGAGCAAAAAGAAGTGATGTTTTATCCAAACTGAATATTTTGTCCTAATTTCTTTCTCAATTGAGTTTATTTAGCAGGGCACATTACACTATGTGTTACTTGGGTGTTTCTGGATCATCGGAGAAAGTATTTTTTTTCAGATTTCTATTAGAAGAGTCAGTTAATTGTCCATATTGACAACAAAACTGCAATATAACAACACCAATGCATATAGTTAAGTGGTTGTATTGCCAACATCAACCTATCCCTATTTTCTCTGGTTCAGTAGGTCTGCAGATTGCAATTCAAATGAAAATACAATTTGATATTGTCTAATATGTTTACATCCTAAATACAATTTCATATTGATACTAAATTAATAATTGGGTTATTATTAAAATTATAATAATTATTATTATTTTTATACAAAATAAAACAATCAGATATAAACCTGTCTTCAATCTGTAGAAGAATAAAACAAGGCATGCTTCCTTCTTTTTGACTCTAACTATTACACACACACACACACACACACACACACACACACACACACACACACACACACACACACACACACACACACACGCACTGCCTGTCACACTGAGCCAGTCATCCTGTAATGGCTGCCACTGCTCATTGTTCACATCCTGCTTTGTCTTCAGCGCCATTTTGACTCTGTGGGAGGAGGAGGAGCAGCTAGTTAGCATCACACACACACACACACACACACACACACACACACACACACACACACACACACACACACACACACACACACACACTAATGGCAGGGAGTTAGCCACTCAAGGCTAACTCAAGGCTTGCTCCATGTTTACCCTACCAGCTGAACAGTGGGAGAGAGAATGCAATGCCAAGCTCCAGTTAGCTCCCATGCTCATAAGCTGCAGAGGAGCCGTGGTCAGCTCTGGGTCTCAGTCAAAGGCTGCAGTGTAGTTTCTCTGCTGCTCTCACATGGTGAAAGGGCCATGCTATGCTAACCATTAGCTCCTACTCAGGGGGCTACCCATGCTAAGCTAAAGTGTGATGGAGGAAAACAATGACCCTGCTGTGGCCTCAGACTGTTTCTCCCTCTTTTTTTATCTGCTCTGGAAAATATCTCATTCTTCAGGGTTATCACTGTGTAAACACATGAGCTGAACCACACTAGGCCATACCAGGCTATATCAGTATAGGATAGCAGTATGCATGGTGTAGGCCACAGTGTGGGAAATGTTTTACTGAGCCATGCATCTAAATGTGAAATCTGCACTCAGACCAAATTCTGGGTCTAAATATAAATATAATATATATATATAATAATATAAAATATTTCATTATGAGGACAAATCCTACCTTAAGAATTAGAAAACATCATCAACAACAAAAACGTGAGAGTTATAAACGTATGCTTAATTGCACTGCACTAAATGCATTATGGAAATTATATAAAGGCTATTATGAAACAGATTTAAAATAAATTATTAAAACAAATAAACATCGCCCACTATAAGCTACAACCGATAAAAAACAAATATACTCGACTGCGGTCTATACTAATATGCTGTTGAATGCTCATTTTTATTATTTTTTTAGTTAGAGTATTAAAATCGCAGTGAATTATTAGTGTTAACTTCATAAAAATAGATCCACTGCATGCCCCTTATGTCTTCACAGAATTATCACACAGGTAGTCAGCACTCCTTGAATCAGAACAAAACAACATGGGCCACATCGTAAATGTTTGTGTGTTTTTATTATTATTGTTATTCCACTATGAAAATATATGTACAATAAATAATTTGGATTTTCACTATTAAAGAATCTCAATAAATAAACTAGGGTCTAAAACTCGGGTCGTCAGCAGGGCTTCTCTCGTCTCGTCTCGTCTCGTGCAGAGAGAGAGCGAGCGCGAATTCATTCTTCCGTTGAGATTTCTTTTCTAAAAGCAGTCCAGCTATCTGCACCTAGACTCCGTGAGCAGTTCCTGAGAAGTTATTAAGGATCCACGAAGCTGCACCAGAATGCACTCGAGGAAACAAATCCACGCATACCGATAAGGGTTAATCATTGAAACGGAAACGATCAAAAGCAAGAAAGGCAATAAATACCTGAACAGGGGGGAGGGAATAATATCCACAACGTTTCGATCGTGAAACAAAAATAAAACAATGTCCCTTCGATGTTAAAAAGTAAAAAAATCAAATTAACTGCATCTCTCTTAAACTAGGCAACATTATAGCCGAAAAATAAAACCAACAAAATATTTAAAAAACATCATTTTCATTCAGAATTGTTTCAGGAATGTTGCCGAGAAGCTTGTATGCTTTTTTAAAACAGCCTCGCCAAGTGCTGCGTCCTCCGCTCGATTGTTCACCCATCACAGGCCTGTCCGTCCACTCGCTTTTATTTATTTTTGTTATTATTATTTCATATTTAAACGTTGCAGCTGGCCTCAGAAGTTGAGGTGCTGCAGGTCTATGGTGCACAGCGTGCTTGTGAACAGGTCGAAGTCCTCTTCGGAGAAATCCACCGGACTATCCAGGGAGCTCTGAAGGCTGGGTGACAGGCAGGCGTCCCCGGCAAAGAAGGTCAAGTCGGGGAGCGCTGATGAGGAGGAGGTTGAGGTGATGGAGGAGTCCCGCAGCTCCGAGAATGACGGCTCGGAGGCTGCGGCTGCTGCTGCTGCGGGCCCGGCCTTGCTGAGCTGCATCAGGCCCGGGTTATCGGCGGAGTTCGTCGTGGTGAACGTCGGCGGGGAGTGGTGTGGCGCAGCAGCGTCAGAGGAGCCAGATGTCCCTGGCAGTGGGCGTTCGGGACGGCTCAATCGGCCTCCCTCCTCCGCCGTGGGTTGTGCATTGTCCCCGCTGTCATTAGTGTAGGCGGTGGGTGCACCGGCCGAAGATGGATTGCAGCTCCCCGGCTCGCCGTCCGATGTGGCCTCCCCGGTGCCAGATGCTTCCAGCGGCTGGCTTGAGTACGGGGATGAAGCGTCTGCCCCTTCGAGCGGCTCAAACCCGCCCGGGTCGCTGGATTCATGGCCTCCACCACCACCGCCGTCCCGGTGGTGCGTCTGGCGCTTGTGTTTCATCCGCCGGTTCTGGAACCAAACTTTGACCTGTCGCTCCGTCAGATCCAAGAGGGCGGCGATCTCCACCCTCCTAGGCCGGCATAGGTACTTGTTGAAGTGGAACTCCTTCTCCAGCTCCAGCAGTTGTGTGTTGGTGTAGGCTGTCCGCAGCCGGCGGGACCCGGCTCCTCCACCATCCAGACTCGCCTGGCTCGGGTCTGCAGGGAGACATAGACAAATAAAGGAATTATGTAGAGGATTTATTGTGTAAAGACTTTCGAAGCTATTCTCATCTTTTTTATTTCAATGTTATATTTCGTTTAAACTTCAAATTGTAATCTATTTCATGAGAGCCCTGTAAAACCTCTACAAGTTTATTGCGTGCAGGATTCCCAGCCAAGAAATAAGCTGCTTCAGCATCGAGCAGAAATCCCTACGGCTCTTCTGTCTGTAATAAAACAGTAATAAAACACAAAAAGTCTCATAAAAAAATACTCCTTCCAATTACAGTAGCAGCCAAAGCCATAACTGTTAAAGCGGAGCAATTTGTTGCTGGTAAAAATAATAATAATAAAGCAAAGCAAAGGCAGATAAAGTTAGATGATCACAATGCCAAAGAAGGTTTCTCTCTTCTGGGAAGTGCAGCGAGCCTGCTGTGAGAGGCTGCAGCCTGTGACCAGAGAAATGCAAAAGGAGAAGAAAATAAATAAATCATATGGGTGAGGAGGAAATGTGCAGGGAGATGTGGGGATGTCGATGTGAAACCAATGTGGTGGTAGCTGTCAGAAAAATAACTAAAACCATGGATGGCCTCATGAATGAAATCAGAAAAAGCAGGAAATTGGGCGAGAAAAGGAACGCGAGAAAACAAAAATTCCCATTATAAGATGAATGTGGCGGGGATTTGTGTGACTGGAGAAGCGAGGGAAAAAATGTACACATGCAGTGATTGTTATGGAGGCCAGTGCAAAAGACAGAAATGACCTAAACCCAAGAAAATCTGATTGTGTGCAGACTGTACCCTGTGTGGTTGTAGCTTATACCCCTCCCCCAACCCCCACTCCAACATGTTTTGCCTCGCCGTTATATTTCCTACCTCCATCCAATATGGCTACCATCTCACTTGTGTTATGAATATATAATGCCAAGGCGATGCTGCTGCTGCTACTGAAATCACACCACCCAATGAACAGAATGATACAGGCTGCAGCAGCACTCATCTGCAATATTGATAAAGGGAAAACACCCCCCCTCTGTGCGTCTTTACGCACGAAAAATAATTATATATGGACAGAATGCATTTTGGAAATGTGGGCTATAGGATGGTGCAGGACTAACAGGAAGCTGGTGGGAAGGGTTTAAACTAAGCATAAAGATGATTTCTACACACTGATCCTAACAATGACACATAATGTGTGTGTAAAACGTTGATGGGTGCATGTTGAGAGAGTGCACTGCAGCATAATGCAGTGGTCTAGATATGGCTTCCCTGTTGACACAGCATCACAGCACTGCACAACAACACACACACACACACACACACACACACACACACACACACACACACACACACACACACACACACACACACAGGAAGAAAAAGAAAATGTCATCTAACGAAAACCATGCTGTGTGTAATGAATGTTATTTCCGAAGTGAAGTGAAGATGCACACAGAAAATTAAAGCACAGGCTGCACACTCCCCACACTCCCACCGCACACACACATACTGGCTCTCTCTTCCCAGCATACCGACCTGTGGGTGACTCGATGCCCGCCGAAGCGTACCCGGAGGCGGTCGGCGATGGGGAGGACGAGGCAGGGGGGATGATGGATCCGCCACCGCTGGAGCAGCTCCCAGGCTTTGCGCATTTCTTTGATGACTTCTTCTCCTTCATCCAGGGGAACTCGTGGGCCAGCGGACCGGCCGGGGTAGCCGTGGCCAGGGCAGGGGCCTGGCCGGTCGGGCAGGGCTGCTGGGCAGCTCGGTGGTGCGTCTGGAGGCCATTAGTGACGGAGGTCCTCCGGTTCTGCTGGCTCCTAGCAGCCGGTCTCGGCTGGCTGGCTGTGCAGGGGCTGAGGCTGGGGATGGTGTGCTCGAAGGGAGGCGGAATTACTGTCGACTCCTTGATTGATGAAGTTTGAAATGACTCCAGGACGGCGGGGAAGGACGTCAGGCACTCTGCTAGGGACGGCTGGCTGTTTATAAAACCGATCTCCCTCTCGAATTCAAAATTCATAGCTCCCTCAAACCGGCTTCAACCACAAACGCGAGACCCCCGAAACAATCCCTTCCCCAAAATAATAAAAAAAAAAACACAAAACACATGCACACACGCGCACGCTCGCACACGCACACAACCCAATATGGCTTCCTAAAAAAATAAAACGAAAAGAAAAAACGCACGAGCATGTAGGCTCCCGACCGCAGTGGCGTAAATGCGGTGGCTATATAATAATTGTGTATATTGGTGATATTACTAGCGTATGGGGACCTGGGTAGGCTAAACTGAAGAACTATGGGGCGAAATTGCAGCCAATTCCTGGTCATGTGACCCAAAACAGCCAATCAGGGGTCCGGGCCTGGCGGCGGCGATGGCTGTGGGAAGCAGCATTATTATTTTTCCACCAAATGCTGTGGCATAGAGGGGCTACATCACAGGATAGCTGCCATTGTTTTCTCTTAACGGGGGGTCTGGGGAGGAAAAAAAACCGACAAGGCGACCGTTCGCCATGTGCGCCGTGTGGGCGATGGGTCGGTGTATCCCGGCCCTGGCGTTACGCACAAACAATAGAGCATCTCTCGGACATTTTTTCGGTCCTCTGGGTGATGTAATGACGGTTAACATTAGGCGAACGGAGCTGGCCAGCACCGTTTACAATATGGCTCATTCAACTGTTTACAGCACTCAGCTCATTAATCTTATGAAGTGTGACAGAGGATGAAAATCACCAATTTAGACACAGAAAACTTGGAGCGGGGTTTAGATGGTGCAGCAGCTCAGGAGTACAGGGTGATGGAGATTTTAGCGGTAGTGGAACGGAAGCAGGTTAACTTCCAAACGAATAGAGAGACAGAAATTTAGATTTAACTGGAGAGAGGCAGGGAGAGAGGCAGCCTGTTGGCGTGTAAGTGTACTTTTTTTGTTGTTGTTTTAATAGAATTCTTCATGTGTTTGGGATTATGTTTTGTTGTAGCTTTGCCAGTGTGTGTGTGTGTGTGTGTGTGTGTGTGTGTGTGTGTGTGTGTGTGTTGTGTGAGAGAGAGAGGGAGAGAGAGAGAGAAATAGAAACCTAAATATTGTCTAAATATAATCCCTCTCCTCTCCAGGCTCCAAATGTCTTTAATGCTAGCTATGGTTCTCTCTCTCTCTCTCTCTCTCTCTCTCTCTCTCTCTCTCTCTCTCTCTCTCTCTCTCTCCCTCTCTCTCTCCCTCTCTCCAGTGTGATGTATGTGTGTTAAAAATGTTCGGTGTATTTACGCAGAGAGAGAGGGAGAGAGTTCACAGCGAGGTCGCTCCGTGCAACTGGAACAAGGAGGGGAAGAGAGCGCATGCCTCCTGTTCCCCCCAATAGTAAAAATAATAACACAGCAGCAATAATATGAAAGTTAATAGTAAGTGAGCGTGTGCTGAGTGGTCCTCAGACTTAACATGTAGATTTTCTTCTTTTTTTAAAATAAAGATCAGGAACTCGGGAATTTCTCAGAGGATATTTTGGGGAGGGCCTGAGGAGTGGGGGAAAAAAGTGCGGTGATCAATCTTTCACTCCCTGCAAAGAGCCTGACAGCAGCCCCTCTCTCTCCCTAAATAACAAGAAACCCTCCAGTGTGACACTCTCTATCTCTGCCACTTTAGACCGCCGTGTTTTGGGCTTTTACGCGCACCAGATACGCTCATATATAACCGTCCCGCAGAAATAGTGTATGTTTTGAGTTAAAAAAAACAAAACCACTCAGATACCAGAGACAACTTTTCTTAAGCTATTTAGCTCGCACTCCTTTTCCCCTCTCCTTCTCTCTTTCCCATGCCATTTGGCTTCGCCCCCTGACTCTGAAATGTGTGTGGGAGTGAGGGCCATTGAGGCAGCAGAAAGCGCAGGCAGTGAGTAGGCCGAGGCTGCATGAACACACACCAAACACAGCAGACACACGAGCTGCTGCACTGGCTGCACTCGTTTAGTGTGTTTTCTTATTCTCGTTTTACGTCGAGATTTTTGAATTATTTTTGTAAAATTTCGACTTATTGGAAGTTTATTTACAAGATGAACAGAAGCCTTTTTTTCTCAGACAGCACATGGAAAACGTGGACTGAAGATTTGATTTGATTTGATCTTTTGTTTGATGGTTACTGAGGGTAAACTAGTAATTATATATATTTTTAAATATGTGTATGAATTCCACTAGGCTGCATTTGAATTGTATCTCATTTAAAACATAATTACTAAGTTATTGATATATGAGATTTTCATTGGTCCAAGACCTGCTTCCGGTAAACAAAAAAAGAAAAGAAAAAGCTTTCGACGCAACAGTTCATGAATTGTAGTCCACTTTTCTATTTCTAAAGAGGTTTAAAATTACCAATAATGTTCTATTAGCATGCTATTTTTATTATTAGTATTAGTAATATTATTATTATTATTACCATTGTCATTATTTACAATCATTATTATTAATAATAATATTACTATTATTATTATTATTATTATGATTATTATTATTATTATTATTATTATTATTATTGTCACTAGTAGTATTAGTTTTAGCTGCTGGATGACAAAACAAATCTGTTCACATGTGACAGACAACTTTTTACCCAATATAGCCTACTTAATAAAAACCGTAACCTTATTAGGATATAGTTCTAATGTCTGGCTCCAGATCAGTCTTTGCACCTGGTTGTGAGCGTATTCTTTAATAATAGTTGTACTGTGTTCAGCAGTGACTGCATGTGTTGCTGAAGCCGAGCCGAGCTCTCCGTCTGTTTTTATGAGGCAATAAATTAGATCCAATCTCTGCTTATTGGTGTTTTTATTGTCTGTTAGTCCAACGGAGATGTAAAGGGAAGTACGGCCATTATTTATGGGAGCCTGATTTATGTCCTAAGTTTTATGCTGCTCTCAGGCCTCTCAGGATAAGCGCGTGCTAGAGAGAGAGAGAGAGAGGGAGAGAGAGAGAGAGAGAGAGAGAGAGAGAGAGAGAGAGAGAGAGAGAGGAGGGGGTGAGAGATCATGTGACCAGGCCAAGGCGCAGGCCCCAGGGCTTTTTTAGCCATAAACAGGACACGCAGGATCAGTATGTGTGTGAGATAACACGAGAAAAAAAGAAAGATGAAAGAAGGAATACGTTGAAATGTCTGAGCTATGATCTGTTTTCAGTACTTGACTTATCTGTTGAAAAAGCTCCAACTGTTTTACCCCTTCTCGTTGAAATAAGTCAGTAGTTCAAAGAAAAAAAGGTCAGCCATGAAAGAAATCCCCAATATCTGTACATAACTCCAACCATCTGCTGAACTGTCTGATAGGCTTACTTAATAACACGTTTTCAGGGCCCACTCTCTAGAGCTTTCCAGAGCTTTCAATCACACCTCGCAGTCTCTTTAAAGGGCTGGTTTGGATATTTTGAAATGCGGTTGTATGAGGTACTTTTCGATAGTCAAAGTATTACTGTGCAAATAAGTGGCGATCGGCACGCCCCCAGTTTGGAAACGCAGACGGGAGTACTGACACAGAAGCAAAGCTATGTACTGCTGTGGATGGGGCAGTGGGTTTTAGATGCCTAAAACAATCTATCAGTTTAATTAATCAGCGAAAGTGTACACTTTATTTTCACTACTTTACCTTGCTGTCAAGCAGCCCTGTTTAAGTTCACGCAGTGGGGCAGTGAAGCTGTTCTATGCTCTCATCAAAGCCACCAGACTCCACTGACAAAAACAGTAATGTTACCTCACAGAGCACGGGAGTCCCAGGTCGACTGCTGCCTCGTGTGACTTTGGTGTTTTAAAGAGAAGACTAACAAACAAATATGGATGTGGATTTATAAACGTATATGGATAAGTACCTCATACAACAACAACAAAACAATCTGAACTATCTGTTTAATGTCAGACCACTTATGATGCAGCACCAGAACTACTGCATTTAACTGTAACTCTTCTTCTAAACCGATTGTTCTCATGTAAAACATCTGCATTTAGAGGTCAGACTTCTTGCTCAAGGACACTTTATGGGTTGGGTTGTTTCAACCTAAGTTGCTTTACCACCATTTTACCTCTCCAACTAACTGGTAACATCTACTTAAAAACAAATTGTATTATTTTAAATCTTGGTCAGCATTATTTTATTTTCAGGAGGCGTATCTTATTTTTGTAGAGAACTCGGGTCTTAGATGTTTTCTCCAGCAGCAGTGAGAGTTGAATATAATCCGTCAGATGCAATACTGTAAATATTCTGAGTGAGTTTGAGCTTATACTGTCACTTAACTCAGAAAATGAGCAATAGTTTGGAGTCATGCGACAAAAGAGAGTTAAAGTCGGTTTCCTTCTAAGAGAGAGGACTCTAAAAATGTCAAGCAGCGACAGGTATCAGGTTATAGTGCAGTAAATGGTTCTTGGACCAACTGTTGCTGGGATGCAGCCCAGTATCTGACACTGGCATTGGTTTATCTTTGCTGGTAATCAGTAGTAAACGAATTCCAGCCACCAGAAAAATATTTGCGGAATAGCTGAATATTTGTCTACTCCAGCACCAAGTAGCCTTCTTCTTTCTGTCGAGTCTGTCAGGCATATACGAGACATGAAGTAGATTAGAAGTTTTCCTAAAGGTGAAAGATTTTTTACTTCTGACATCTAACACGTCGCTCCAGGCTTCACATGTAATTATTGGGACTGTTCTCTGACAGTGATGCCATGCTTTAGCCTGAGGTATTGACCCGATACTCGATACTGGCATCAGTGTCAGGTCATCCCTGAACCAGAGACATGCTGTTGGAAAGAATTCACACCTACACCTGATCCTCAACTACAACATCAAATATACACGACCCACTGTACACATTGCATAACATCGATGAGCAAAATGATTTGTGCAATATTTAAACAGTATTGTGTGTGTTAAAATGATTTGGGTAAAACACTTGTGGTATCTTTAAAGTTTTTTCAGCATGTACACAAAGCAGTCATGTTTTATCCCTTTCTATCATTGTTTACACCAATATTTCACTATTATTCTGAGTATGACGAATATTCCAGATTTGATACAGGTCATGCAAACAGCATATCCCATTTGAATATTCAGATTTAGGCCTTTTTCTGAATGTATTTTCCAATTTAGAGGAGTTTTGGATGTGCCGATATTAGTCAGAAGCATTCTTCGGACGTGTACAACACACAGAATTTGGGCCCCGATTGGAGTTTTTAACGCAGCTTGGGACAGTTTACGGTCTGCTTACGGTCAGCTCTGTGCGTTGAACACCAACATAAAAGAGGACTTTTAAACATCATGAAATTCTTGACTATCAACAGGTTTTTGGATACGTGCAAACATTGCAATGTCGACCTTTTCAAGAAGATGGTTGAAGGAAAGAATGAGGGAGGCTGCGTTCACACGGTCAAATAAGTCCACCACCAATTTAGCATGGCTGCAGCTTAGAAGGAATATTGTCTTTTTTCCGAGTAAGGGGAACAACTGGAGTATTTTTTGCGTCTATATTTAGTAATTTAGGTCAGCTGACTTTAAAGGGTTTAGAAGGTTTCATTTTTTTTCATCCTTCAAACTTGATAAACAACAGAAACAGGCACCACCACAGAACTTGACGTACTTTAAAACCTCACTGAGTTCTATCCTGGTGCGCAAGTATATGCATATTTTCATAATTAGTGTTTTTTTGCCACAGCTTGCAGCCAAGAGAAGCCCAGCAGTGCACAGGCTTTTTTGTTTGTTGCCATGACAATAAATACAATCGTTGATGGCAGGTTTTCACAAAGCGCGGTTGTCCTTTCAGATCATTTTTTAATAGTTATTTACCAAAACACCTAGGAATCATAAACAAACTGACGATATCTCTGAATAACATAACATTTTATTAAAGAATTGTTCGACAGACAACTCTCCCAACATTGAAAGAAAAAGGAGCTACAAAGGACAAAAAAAGAAGTTGTTTTTCTCCAAAAAGACTCGTTCTTTTTTCCAGCTAATAGTTTGTCTAAATTTTCCGACTATGCACGGATGGGTCACCAATCCCCATCCCTGCCTTTTTCCCTGTACAAGCCAAGACATGTATGTACAAGGGTCATTATAGGAACATAAAAACTACTTATTTTATTCTAAAATACAAGAACTAAAAAAATGTAACTTCAGTACAATGGACAAGAAGAAACACAACGTTTTTTTTTTTCTTTCATAACAGGTAAATACTAAAAAAGTACAGTATTTTTTCTCGATATAAATACATGAAGGATAAATAATAATAATACAAAACAGAAAGTCTTCTTAAACTGGCTATAACAAATAAATATTTATATATGAATGTTCACTTGAACACACATTGGCGAAAGACGCTTTGATTGGAGGGCCTACCGTCTTCAAAATAAGATCTCATTATTATTTTTTACCTTTAACCATCAAAATGTAAACTCTAAGTGCAACAATGATGCCCAGAGGTGAGAACCGTTTGTGTTAATCTGCACTTTTAAAAAAACATATAAAGGTTTATTTCCAGAACAGCAGAGAGTGTCGTGTGGGGGGGGGGGGGGGTCCCAAAACTCCCCTCTGGGGGTTCAAACAAATAAACCCAGTTGTTTTAAAAGTGTGTGATACACATCAGCTCGCATTTCTGGGACATGCATTTTTGTTCAAATATATACCCTGTATCCACGTTAAAAGTCAAGATATGTGAGAACAAAATAAAACAATATAAGATGTGGACTTTTTCGCATTGGTGTCCGTAAGTGAACCCTTCCAAAGTGATAGAGAGAGAGAGAGAGAGAGAGAGAGAGAGAGAGAGAGAGAGATTGAGGAGGGCAATAACTTACCCGAACATAAATAAATAGTGTTCTCCACTCTTATTATTTACCCTGTGTCGATGATGTGCTAAAGTAAGAACATTAAAAATGTCTCTTCCGTGTCCGCTCATGTGTTTGTTTAAAGATGTCAACAGCTGGCGTAACCTGGCTGTGTGTGTGTGTGTGTGTGTGTGTGTGTGTGTGTGTGTGTATGTCAAAGAAAGGAAGCTAGCTTAGCATTGCTGTGTGTATGGAGTAATGTAGCTTAGCTAAGATGTGTGTCTATGGGAGCTAGTTTAGCCTTTGAGCTCGTAGCTTCTTAAACCCTGTTAGATTGATGGGAGGGGTGGTGAGTGCATGTGTGGTGATAGATGGATATGTGTGTGTGTGTGTGTGTGTGTGTGTGTGTGTGTGTGTGTGTGTGTGTGTTTGTGTGTGTGTGTGTGTTGGGAGGGGGTGGTCTGTGGCGGATTGTGAGAAATTTCGCCTCCTTCAGAAGCCATGTGCTGCTGCCACAGACAGGAGACAGAGGGTGGGTTAGTAGTGATTCAGTCTGGAACGACAGAGATGGGTACGCAGGAGGCAAAAAGAGACAGTGAAGGGAAGACCATCCAGTGGTTTTTATGTGGAACGGAGGCAGACGAGTGCTGCCAGCTCCAGTCGTATATTTCTGTTCTCTCTCTCTCTCTCTCTCTCTCGCTCTCCGGCTGATGGAGAGGCAGAGCCCTCCACATAGCTCAGCTCGGCTGACAACAACATGTGTTGCCTAGAGGGGGAGAGAGCTCAGCGTCATAAATCTAACCACCTCGTTAACTGCCCATTAAAATCTCAACTATTTCATTTACCAGGCGGGAGAGCTTTTTGTATATGTGTGTGTGGGGGATATTTTATTATCAAAGTACAATTTTAAACCACGTACTAGCTCTAACAACATGCTAGCTGGGCAGCCGTTTGCTCCACCCACACAAAAAGGGGTTTTGCTGAGTAACTCAAAATAACCAATTAAAGAGAGAAATTGTTCTTTCAAAATAGATTTTTTTTTGTTGTTTCTGGGGAATATTTTCTGCTTTGTTTAAATACAGTAGTCCATATTGCAGTTTCCTTATTGACCGCACAGTAGATTATCAGTCTAATGAATACCGCCTAAACAATGGTGCTCACTGTAGATCCTGTTATGCCATACAGCTGCCGATATGTCCCTGCACTAGTGCCACAAGATCAGCTTCCTGACGTTTATTGTCCCCAGGGGGACATGGGAGACAATTGACTGTATACCTCTTCTCCCACGCCTACAATATGCTTCACGGCCCTGGGACACTCACAGTAATAAATTGCAACATACTGGTAATGTACTGTAAAACATTACGCAGTTTTGAATGTGCAAGTTAAATTAGCCATTTATTTTATAATGGGAAGTTAAAAATCTGACGATATACTGTTAAAAGGTTTAAAAATGTATTTCCTGTGTGACAATGTCAGGTTTTAGCAGCAGAGAGTAAGTAAGTTTGGTCCCAGCTTCAAACTCCTTGGAAATGTTTTGATTTACGCTGATGAGACCTGCCTTTTATTGACTCTGTTTGTCTCCTTCGCTGGTACTTGATAATAGGCACAACCTTTGTCTTTTTATTAAATTAGATGAACTGCACTTTAAAGGTAACTTTGAAAGCTCTAGCCCTAATCAGAAGGCAGCGGAAACACACCAAACACTGATTACTCCACTTTTCCTCTGAGCACAAGACAAACCACTGGATGGCTCCTGTCTGTCTCCGTTTGTCCCTCCTGCTGTCCCATTGCAGCAGTAGAGTCCCCACGTGTTAGTTCGTCTGTTAGTGAGTCACGTCATGTTACATGTTCTGTGTCGTCTTCACTATTTCCTACGTTGTCATTTTGTTCCAAACCTGCTACAGGTGAGTGAGCTTGGGTGCTTCCTGGATTCTGCCCTGAGTCGAGGTGTGGTGCGCCGACAGCTCGGTGTACGTCGGGTGTGTTTGCGGGTCACAAGGACCCGGGGGGACCCCTCCACCCACGTGGTGCTGGTTGGAGGCTGACATGGGCCCCGCGCCATTGTAGTCCATGGTTTGGTGGTGGGGTTGCGTGGGGCCGAGGTGGTTTAGCCCGTACATTGAGGGCCCCGAGCCAGGCATGGGTTCCACATAGCTGCCACCCCCCACGTAGACTGGACTGGCCTGCATGCTGGTGGGAGTTCCATAGCCAGCATTGTTGGCCTGCACTAGGCCGTGGTGAGGATGGGGGTCGCCGTAGTCCTGGTCTGGGGCGCCATACTTCTGCTGGGGGGGGCAGCCCTTCATGGGGAGATTGGAGTAGGCAGTGGACATGGAGTAAGACACTCCCTGGTGGGGCTTGCCAAAGGATGGCGGAGATGGGACATCGTAGCCTGTCCCTCCTCCCCCACCTCCCCCTCCCATGGGGTGCATTGAGTTGAGGAAGCTGGCAGAGGACTGCATGGTCAAGGGTGGGGAGCCTGTTGGGGAGGGCCCTCCAGAACTGGAGCTCAGGCCTTTGGACTTCTGGTCCTTCTTGTATTTCATGCGTCGGTTCTGGAACCAGATCTTGATCTGGCGTTCGGAGAGGTTGAGCAGGTTTGCCATCTCCACGCGCCGCGGCCGACACAGGTACCTGTTGAAGTGAAACTCCTTCTCCAGCTCAACCAGCTGGGCGCTGGTGTATGCCGTACGAGCCCGCTTAGACGACGCCGACGACCCGCCGGTAGGACTCTTCTCCCCGCTGCTGCCACTCTCAGCTCCACCTGATGCTGAGGAGAGAAGAGAAAAGGTTACACAGAGAAAGGGCGAGTGAGAAAAAAAGATGGGAAATTTTATGAATATAGAGAATAACTATCCAAAAAAAAAAAAACCCCCACAAAATACAAAGGGAGGATATAATAAGAAACAGGTAACTAGGTATGAAATGAAAATTCAGAGTGCCAGAGAGGGAGAGAGATTAAAACACTCCGGCTTCATGCTGGAGGAAATTGAAAGCATTCAGGTTCTTAATAAAGCAGAGGGGGGTCCGGGCATGCTGGCTGAATTATCCCTTGATATTAGTTGTCAACACTTCATAACAGTGGCAGTTATTAAGAGATGGAGGGCCCAGTGCTGGCCGGGGGCAGCTAAATTGCATCTTGGCTGGAAAGACAAACCCCCCACAGCAACAGCAGCTGCAGCACGAGGACTGCGAGAAGGAACTGAGGCCGACCTGGAGAGAAGTCAAGCTTCTCACTACATTTATATGATTGTTACACTAACTCCTAATATTCAGAGACTTGCTCACACAATTCATCTGTTACCACTGTTGAGGGGTTTACAGGACTCTTGGGCTACTGGTTTGCATTGTTAGTCACTCTAAGGGAGTGCAAGTGTTAAGATGGTTCAATGTTTATGCCACTCTCAGCAGCTGCTGTCACCACTCTATAAGACATGGTTAGGTTAATAAAACTCAAGATCAAAGTTGGTTATCTGACACAAAAGGGCTCAAGTATTTTAGCAACAGTTAACTAGCATGCAGCTGATGATTAACAGACATCCTTTCCATCAGTTTTGCAATAAAGTGCCTTAAAAATTTGTTTAAAAAAAGGGATCTTTGCACGAGGCTTTACATAATTTGTGTGCAAACCATTAAAGCTGGTAAACCTCAAACTAATGATCAGACAAAAACAGCTGGGATGTTCAGAAGATAAGAGGACTAGCTATTGTACACTAACAATAAGAATAATAATGATGATTTCGGCTAATAAATTGCAAAATAAGTTTTAAAATTCACAATTTAGGCCTGCATGGGAACTGGAATAGACTCTTCTTCTGGAACGTGGCAACATCAATGAAATTAGGTCCAACGGGTGGATAAATACGCGTCCTTGTGTGGTCACACAGGTTGTAAACAAGCTGACAGTTTAACCAGATATACACTCAGTTGCCAGTTTATTAGATACACCTAATACAGTGTCACGCAACAGTCCTTCATGGAGGTTATACTGTTTTAGAGAGGTGTTGATTCAACTTCAAGGCTATTTTGGAGACTGCAGTTTGGTGCATCGTTCTGAAGGGTGTTTCTAATATTATCTCCAACCCATGTACATCAGTGAGGGTAGAGTAAATAATAGAAACCCCTATCTGTCCTGCATAATGCAACACAGTTCAACAGCAGCACTGACGACATCCTCCAAAACAACTCTTTAAGACAAGCTTTAAAACAGTATAATCTCCATGTCAATTATTTGGATGATTGAGTAATTTATGTTAAAGTGGGGTTTTTTTCACGCTGTAATGGCAGAACATGCTGTTTTCAGCCTCTCACATATGGATCTTTTCTACTTTTTATTACGTTTATTTAAAAGTGAATATCTTTGAATTTTAGACAATACAAGTCATTTAAAGACATCACCTTGGACTTTTGTTTGACATTTTACAGACCAAACCATTAATAGATGAATCTACAAATTAATCAGCAGATTAATCAATAATGAAAATAACGGTTCCTTTCAGCCCTATGCGTACCTAATAAACTGGCAACTGAGTGCATATTTGCTGTTCAAACCCAACATAAGTCATGTTGGTAATAATCCTTCACTTGTGTGAGCGCACGCAACAAGATGGTCAAAGTTGAAGTAGGAAGTCGGTCTCTTAACTGGGCTGGGTGTTTGGTAATAATTTTCCTGGAAGTTTGTTTACAACCTGTCTGGTGTTTCTTGCTGCGTTACCAAATCTTGCAGATGGTGTATTTACTATAATGACAGAGTCAATGGCCAGTGCTACAAAAATCTATATATTTTTTTTGTAATCTCTCCAGAGTGGTCATGCATTGTGTGTAAAGACTTAAGATGTTTTTTGTTGTTGTTGTATTTTACCATGGGCCATGAGCATAAGGGTCAAAATCCACTACATCATTTGAACCCAGCGACTCCGCAGGTTCCATTTGTCAGAACGACTTACGACGAGGGTGGGTTAGCTGCTGAAGCAAATGGCCGCTAAAGGCTTAAGCGTGCAGCGACAGATGCTAGCTCTGGGCTGGTGTTGTTTTCCATCTTGTTGTCTATTCGGCACTAAACAGTATAGCGCTGAACTCCAGTGCCTCTTCCATCTCTATGCCTCTGTTATGAATGTGTTGGTATGTTCCTATGTGCGCGCACCGTATGTGTTCATACTAATGAGCTGATGCGGGGGAGTTCAAAGTGAGCACTGAGTTCCTATCTCTCCATTATTCTTTCTCTCTCTCTCAACAATATAAACAGATGACTCTACTGTTTATTTCTATGGACGGAGAGGTAACCATCACATCGTCTGTCTGGCAGAGCAGTGACATTCTCAAAATGATGGTTTCAAATTCTCATCAATAAACAGTCTAATCTCTTCTCAGCTCTCTGCCCAGTCAATGGAAAGCTTTTTGAATAGGAATACGAGACTCATATTCATTACGGCAGAACATATTTTTTCTCATTGATAACTACCAATTGTAATAACCCATCTGCCCGCCTCGATGACTGTTTTCTTTGCCCGTTATCAGACACGCGTATGATATTCAAATTTATCATCCTCTTGTATTTATTTTCCCATTCGCTAATATCATCCATTTCGAATGTCTGCATGTCATTCTCTCTCTCTGAAGATCTATTCATCTGTTATCTACATGACATTTAAATTCGCCCTGTTAATATATTCCTTCTTGCTGTGGCTTTCCAAGCAGGTGCCAAGAGGAGAGGAGGAGGAGGAGAGAGAGATGAGGCCAGAGTGGGAGGAAGGAGAGCCATCGGAAGGCAAGTAATAACCACAGGTTGGAGAGCAAGAAAGAGAAGGAGGAGGTGCTCGGTGAAGATGAGAAGGTAAATGAATAGAAGAAGGTGTATAGGCTATTGGCTGCAGGTTTGTGCCAGCTGGTTAGCCAGACTGTCCTATAACTGACTGTACTGTTACTGTGATCAATCCCGACTGCTCAGTTGCCACTGATCGTTCATTTATCGAGTCAAACTACTTAGAGCCTTTTACTTGAGATTTATAGGAATACTGACTCTCTCTCTCTCTCTCTCTCTCTCTCTCTCTCTCTCTCTCTCCTCCCTCTCTCTCTCTTCTTTGCCTTTCTTTTCTGGTACTGAACTGATCCTGTTATTATATTCTTACAATATTCCAGATATTCCTTTTCTCAAATGTTGACTTTTCTCTCTTTTGCTTTGTCCGTTTCAGGTTGTTTTAAAAGGAGTTATGTGCTGGAACCATTTCTTGTATCAATCTGCCCGGTGCGATCTCTCCGGCGATAGCTCTGGTTGACAAATATGGTCGGAGATCCCAGTTTTAGTATAGATCTCAGTACAGGCATGATGGAACCACACCTGGAAACCTCGCTGTGATGAAAAGGAAGTCACACACAGCTGTATTAACACTGTGTGCAGCTCACTTCAGACAGAACCAGGCTACATGTATCCTTCTTCATGCTAAGCTAAGCTAATCACCTCCTGATTTCAGTGCTCCACATATTTATGTAGCCTAACTCTCAAACAGAAAGTGCAAAATATGTTTAGATATCAATTTGTTGTATCCAAAAATTCATATTTATGACAGCGTATTAGGGCTGTTGGCGGAAAGTAAATTTACAAGAAAATACACTTGAATATTCGCTGAGATTAAAGTGGCAAATCTATGGGGGAAAAAACTCTGTATTTCCAAGGTTAAAGTGGTAAATTTACAAGAAAAAAATGTGAATAATCTCAGGTATTTTTTGTAAATTTACCACTTTAATCTCTGAGATTTTTTCTCAGAATATTACCCGTCTCCACCTGGCTCCATAGTTTATTCTAAAACACACCATCATACATTTTTTATACTTAATAACTTCCCTATTCCTAAAAACATTTTACTTGTTGCTTTTACTCAAGCACCCCTCAGGTTTTGCAGGATTTCTGTCAGGAGTATCTGTCATGGCTCTGACCTTTGACCCCGTTTACTATTCACTGTTTGCCAAATTTTGGGATTTGACAGTTACTCTACTGATGGGCTTTTACTCATTCAAGATGCCGAGCAGAATCGGTGTGGATTTCAGGGTTCGTACGGATTCCCCTCTAACATGCTTTCTCAGGGAGATGTCTAACCAGCCACTTTAGTTCATTTAACAGCAACATCAAAATGACCTTGGACCAGAGCACTCTGACTCACCAGCTACAGATAACCAGCTTGACTAGTTGCCTGTCTGAACCAGTTCCTGTGGAAACCTGTTTTGCCATAATAGTCTGAGAAACCTTTTAAATCCTCTGGGGATCTGGGGCTTGAAAGAGGATGTTGATAAGAGAGGTGAGGAAAGAGGGACGTGGTAATGGGAAGGAGAAGGCAGGATAATAGGAAAAGGGACACTAATGAGGAAGAAACGTGAAGGAAGAGAGAAATAGGAGGACAGACGGAAAGAGAGGGAGAGAAAGAGAGAGGGATGAGTATTCTGCTAAGCCATGTTGTTTCTGTGGTGCCATGGGAAGAAATCAAAGCGCAGACAGACAGAGAGACAGAGACAGGTGTAGACTAACACACCGTTGCCAGAGTTGTTGCTGGGTGAACAGTTTTTCTGCTTGGTCGCCTGTCGACACTCTTTCATCCAGGGAAAGATCTGCTTGGCCATGGTCGGGTTGGGGGGCAGCGAGGAGGAGGAGGACGATGTGGAGGATGATGTGGAGGAGGCAGAATTAGATGACTTAGTGGGGCCTGATTTAGAGACTGAGGAGGCCCCAGCACTGCCCCCCGGCTGCTGAGCTCCAGTATTGCCATTGCTGGGGTTGGGGGGCAGTGGAGGGGACACCTGGGAGCTGGGGTGGTGCTCAGGCGGCAGACTGGGCCGCATGCAGCTGCCATTCAGCTCCTTGGTCTTGGCTAGCTGCTGCTGCTGGTGGCCACTGTTACTGCCCAGTGACTGCAAAGAGCAGGCTGAGCGCTGGTACGAATCCACATCCAGATGGGTCGCTGACTGGAAGGCCGGCTGGTGGTGGGACACTGGGACTGGTGCATCGTAGCCCCCGAAGCCATTGGCGGCTGCTGCTGCCGCCGCTGCCGCCCCTTGCACCTGGTAGGACGAGTAGCCACCGAAAAGCGCAGAGGAGTTGTCGTAATATGTTGTCTTCTGCATTTCTGAGAGAAGTGGCGGCGTCTTCTTGTGCTCCGGTCCTTGTTGAGAGCCACTGCCGGAAGACCATTTGGTACCGGGGGTCACGTGACGGTGTCTCTCCAACGGTCTCCTGCAATCTGACCTAAAAGGTTAGGAGAGGCAGAATGAAGAAATAAGAGAGATAAATCCATCTTCCTCCCATGAAAGGCGCCATGACATGAATAGAAACCACTGCTTTTCTTTCCTCACCCCCCTTACCCTCCCCCTCCTTTCTGAGCCCAGTGCACAGCCTGCAGATGCTCTGGTGGAGGCACACACACACACCCACACCCACTCACACACACACACACACACACACACACACACACACAAACACACACACATGCACACCCACGCGCACACACACACACACACATGAACACACACATGCATGTATTAATGTTGAATTTCTATAGAAATGCTTCCTTAATTCACATAGTAGTAATTAAAAGTTACTATTATTATCACTGTTAATTTTAATATTATTATTATTATTAATAATATTAATATTAAGCAGTTGCATAATAGCCCATCTACTCCTATAATTTATTGTTGTGGAATTAATAGTTAATATGGTTATGCACTAATTATTCTAATTATTCAGCACTTAATCTAAGAATGATGAATATGCTTCACCCTTGAATTTTGCAATAAACACAATCTCTTGTCATTATTGTTTCAAACATTATATGTCCTGCTTTTACCTATTCGATTCATTTGAGAACGACGCTATCATAATAAAGCACTACCCCACCACGCGTGCTGTTATTCAAGCTGAACGTGACATTTTGTTGTGTAATGGCGGCAGTGTATATATTGTCCTTTGTGACTGATGTAGGTAGCCTATTTCTGTCAACCTCTGCCTTCCGCTTATGATTTACTGTATTCCGTGTGCTCGGCTGTTACCTCACTCACAGGAGTCTATATCTCCGGAAGCGATCATTGCTGCTGAATAACAGGCTACTCTTGCATCACAGGATTTTTTTTTTTTAAAGGTCAGATGAAACGTGGAATTAGTGCACAGTGTTGTGTTCAAATGTTTGGATTTTATACACGGAGTAAGAAGGAAACGCATATTAATTGTACTTAAAAAAAAATGCTGAAAAGGGGTGATTTCAGGAGTATTTCTCAAAACATTGCTGTTGTTTTTTTTTACCAGGGGAAGTCGGGATAAGATTTAAGGGTAGTGATTTATCGGCGCTTTTAATTCGTGATGAACCGTTTAAAAAATAAAAATAAGTAAATAAACAAAACACTTTGGTTTATAAGAAAATGATGCCAAGGAAAGAAACATAGTGTGGGGAAGAAGGAAAAAAAAGAAAGCCCGGAAAAAGCTTCACGAGTCAATGATTCATTAGGGTCGAGTGCTCTATCACGGCCCCAAAGAGAGGAAGAAAGAAAGAGAGAAAGAAAGAAAAAACAGCCCCTATAGGCTCCCTATCTCGCGCTCGCCGCTGGGGTGGGCCTGTGGCCACGAGAGGCCGGCTTGTCAGGCGCGAGAGAGCACCTGGCATTCATTTCTCCTCTGGAGATAAAATGTTTAACGGGGAGAGAAGAAGCGGCTCTGCTGGCTCTGCTGGCTCTGCCATCTCACACCCACTGAGGACGTGCGTGTTAGCGCCACGGCTAACTAATGTCGGCCTACCGATGGTTCATTCCCTGGGTTAACACCGGCCCACGGAGATATGGTCAAGTCTATTTCATATGCTATCAAATGAAAAGCTACTTCAGTGTTTCAATCTGGAGAAAAGGGGGAATAATAACATACACAAATAATTAAATAAGTAAAGCGAGTGCGCAATTTAATATTCATTCGTTAGATTCCAGCTACAAAAAACTACCAAATTTAAATGATGTTGTGTGGCTATAGTTGTGCAATTGTTTTTTTGTTTTTTTATCAGCAGCCGCACACGTGGGCCTGGATGATACATTTAAAACATAAATAACTGTAAAAAAAAAAGAACAAAACAGAGAGAAAGAAAGCCGTAACGGGGATACACAACCAATAAATAAACCCTGTTTCAGATGCAAATGTTTTCATAGTGGGGTGAAAATACACAGGCCGTGTAACAGCCTAAAAATCCGTTGTTTTAAATAAATTACTATTGTTCTTGTTTTGTGATTCGACAGTCCAGCCCTACTCCAGCTCTCAGCACGTCACACATGTCAGCCATTTATCTTTCTAGTAGACAAGCTGGAATCCTAATTATTTACTCTGAGGAATAGTCCCAAGGAGAGGGAGAGAGAGAGAGAGAGAGAGGGGGGGAGAGAGAGGGAGAGAGGCCGTGGCAGTGAGTGTAGGAGGAATATGTTATTAAATCATATCGCTGTATCGCCATTAAGTGGGACACGTAATGTCTCTGCCCCCTTGCTTGTAGGGCTACAGCTTAATACAATCACCAACTTTACTAGACGCCTCCCTGAATAATCCACTTATACTGACAGAGAAACAGCCACCCAAACAAAAACAACAGAGAGGGAGAGAGGGAGGGGGGGGGGGGGTGATGGAGAGAGAGAGAGGGGGGGGGGGGGGAGAGAGAGAGAGAGAGAGAGAGAGAGAGAGAGGTCGACCAATGGTGTCCAGTGTCTGTTTTATCCTGGAATATAAAATTACAAATGGCGCCGGCCATGAGAAGAGCTATGCATAGAGGGGGGCAGAGAGAGAATGCATTAACTTGGATAATCCACATATTCCTTATCCCATTAACACACACACACACACACACACACACACACACACACACACACACACACACACACACACACACTGAGGGAGAGGGGCCAATGATATGGAGCGCAGCCCATAAACAATAAAAGATTGGCCAGATCATGTCTGTTGTTGCTGCTCGTGGCCTCAGTTTATGGGCTGAAATCAACAAACAGTGAGTGAATAAAATTACAGCATCCAAAGTGTGAAATAACAATGTCACATATTAGCAGAATAATAAAGAGGAGGCCCCCGTGGGAGAATAAAATAGGTAACCCGCCAGGGAGACCATCCATAACAGAGAAATGGCCGGCCGTTGCTTTGTAAATAAATAGCTATAAGTGAAGAAGAGGTATGGACAGAAGAGGAGAAGGAATGAAAAGGTGAAGGAGAGAAAGAAAGAGGACAGAGAAGGAAGGCCGAGGGGAGAAGGGGGGGCTGCTTGCGGAGGGTACGGCAGCTTAAAGCATTGTGAACTCTTCTTGAACCGGGATTGAAGTCATATGGGCCATAAATCACTGGGCCAGCCTCAAACTGCACAGCGAACAAACACTCGGTATTTCTGGTTTGTTGTCTGAGCTCGTGCAGCACCGGCTGGCCGGCCTGCCTGCCTGCCGGTGATGCTCCTTACCTTCTTTAGCACCGGCGGTCCCGGTCCAGTCCCGCACGGACCCAGCAGCCACACCGCATCACAGATTAGTCCTCACGCACGTTCACTTTGTAGGCTAATCAATAACAATAATAACAAATTAAATAAATAACGGGTCCAATCGCTTTCTCTTCCGTTTCTTTCCCCCCTCTCCTCCTCTTCTTCTTCTTCTTCTTCTTCTTCTTTCCGCCGCTCCTCCGGTGCTGTCTCGAGACTAGCACGGCTGCTCGCGACCACCACCACCACCACCCCCGACACCACCACAACACCTCCTGGAGCCAACAGCAGCAGCGGCGGCGGCAGCGGCGGACCGGGCTGCGCGTTGGCGGCGAACCGAACACCGTGTGTCATGGACGTCCGGCGGACTCGACACGTCAACGTGGGGCTTCAGAATTGAACGCCCGGGCTTCACAGGCTAATAGGCTACAGGCAGGCAGGCTAGCGCGCGAGCTGAACGAGCTTACCGGGGAGCCTGCCTGCTGCCTGCTCGCGCTCCCCCCCCCCACCCCCACCCGCCCTCCACCCTCCTCCGCCCCAGCACCAGCTCTGCCTGCACCGCTGCTGGCTGATAACAATGGCCTCAAATTTCTTTCTTTTTTAGCCTCTGTCGCTCACAGACACTCAGAGAGCCTCCGAGGAACAGCTACGACACAAAATGTCACCCCATCGTACCCCCTTCTTTATTCTGAACCCCCCTTCTCTCTCTCTCTCCGTATCCCCGGGTCTTCTGCCTCTCTCCCTCCGCGCCTTCCTACTCTGTCTTGGGTCCGTGCTCCCGCCTCGCTTCGGTCTCTGGGAGGCTGTTGGGTTTATTCCACACGGTTAGCAGCAGCAGCAGCAGCACATAGCAGCCTATAGCAGGCCTAGTAACAGTGGCACCCGGGTAGGTATTCTCATTATGTTGTTGATGACAACAGTGCAGCGGGTGTACAGAGGAAATAACGGGGCTCGACTTGCGGACGCGCAGATCCCCCATCAAACATCTCAGCGTCACTCACAAATTATTAGGTTGAAGTGAAACACGCAGGCACTCGTGTTAGTCCTAACCAGGCAGAGATAGAGGATACTTTTTTAGTTAAAAGTAATATTTCAAATTGGAATTTCTACAGGCCTATGTTGACATATTGGTGAACTTTGGCGTAACTTTTAGAGCCATGTTGTTTACAATTGACCCCCTTAACAGTGAGGGGCTCCTGTTTGGATGGGAGAGACCATTTGCCCTTTTATTTCTAAATATAGGCTATAAGCTACTAGGCCAAAAACCTCTCCAGGGGTAGCCTGAGTATCATATTATTTAGGGTTGGAACAGGATAGACAAGTTTATTTATAGCAATAATTCTATTTCACAATCAGGGGTTAACAATCCCTGTTTACTGAGGTTGATGAGTGTCAAGTTGGAACCAATTAAATGTACTAAAATGAAATGACTTTGCAGTCCAGAGGGGTCAGCTAGTTGCAATCTGACACATGACCAAAGCAAACTATATACTATATTAAACTACCTTAGTTAAGTATGGCAACAAGTACAGAAGTTGTATTAGTAGAAGAGGTGCCAAGATGAATCGATGAGTTGTCAACTTTTAAATTAATCGCTCTTGATAATCGATTCATCGGTTAATAGTATTTTTTTTCTGATTTAAGCTTCTTAAATATGAATCCTTCGTAGTTTATTTCCTCCTCTATGACATAAGTTGTTGATAAAAGAAGAAATTTGCTGATGTCATTTTTGGCACTATTTCTTTTACTATGTTATTAAATAAATAACCATTAATCGAGAACTAATCGACACATTCATCTACAATGGAAATAATCATCAATTGCAGCCCTAATCATGGACTCCATCTGAGAACAGTATGAGGAACTTGTTGCGGTTGTTTGCCAAA
The DNA here is from genome assembly GCF_963691815.1 of Echiichthys vipera. Lineage (NCBI taxonomy): Eukaryota > Metazoa > Chordata > Actinopteri > Perciformes > Trachinidae > Echiichthys > Echiichthys vipera. The sequence goes on along the minus strand of NC_139842.1, from coordinate 5,415,364 downwards.
CTAAAGAGGCTGAAGCAAACTGTTTACGCAGCTTTTATCTCCCACTGCCTTCACTATATATCTCTGTCAGATGGCAACGTCGAGGCGTATACATCAAACTCCTATTGACTGATGTCATATTTATATTTCTCATATCTTTATCTCTCTTTACGCCACCTTCACTGGACTATTTGAAAGTGTATTGAAGCCACAACATATTCAGCTAAGTGAGTGCAGACATGTAGATTATATGTTTGCTGCTCTTTCAGGAGGTATCACTCATCATTCACCAGTTTGTGGCAATTTGGTGAATTAGTTTGATACTATTTGATGACATTTTTACAGGCAACGTGAGTCTTTCTTGTTTCCCTCTCTCCTATAATTTTCCAGGGAAAATGTATTGTTATTTTCACAGAGGCCCCCCCTGCACCTCATTCCATATCTCCCCTTAGAAACCAGATATTAAGTCTGTATTGTTAACATTTCAACACCTTGTCTCCTCCCGCTGCTACATATGCACAGGAAAAAGTAAATAAGACAGAAAATGAGGCCATAGTGGAGAGGAGGGGGCAAAAGAAAACCCACATGCATGGTGTAAACTGAAGGGAAACTTTAAATTCTCCACTTCGGGGCCTTTTGAAAAGGAAGAACAGGAGAGAGTTGGTCTTTCTGGAGGAAGAGAGGAGCGAAGTGCAACAATGTTTGGAGAAAAAGAGGTGAAGTGGGGGGCTGGGGGGGGGGGGGAGTGACAAGAAAACCCAGAAGGATAGAGACACAGAGAGGTGAGACCAAAATGGAAATGAAAATATGAAGGTGTCTTACTGTTCACACACACACACACACACACACACACACACACACACACACACACACACACACACACACACACACACACACACACACACACACACACACACACACACACACACATGTGTGTATGTCTCAGTGTCTCATGAGCCCTCTCTCTCTCTCTTCCACTTCCCTCTATTTTTATTATTCAGGACGCTACCCCTGTCGTTTATGGCTACGTAAGATTTATGAGTTTTCTCGCACCCAGCAGCATGTGCGCGCGCGTGCCTGTGTGTGTGTGTGTGTGTGTGTGTGTGTGTGCGTGTGTGTGTGTGTAAACAGCCCAACTTTAAAACAGATAGCATTCGCTGTGGGCTGCTGAAATGAGAGGATGAGCTCCGTGTAGGTGGAAGGTGGGAGCCTGAAATGTGTCCGTGTGCAACTTTTCCTTCAAAGCCGTCTTTTGTTGGAGGACTGAAGGAGCTTCTAACTGCTGCTAAAGAACCTCATTACTCATTAACCAAATCACTAATCAGCTATTTTTATTGTTTTTCTTTTTTCTCCCCCCACTGAGCAACAGTGTGGGAAGATATGTGGAGAACTAAGCAGAGCGGATTATGTGTGTGTTGACTTGTAAAAGCACGCCGGTGCTTGTAAAAGGGATGGCACTTCTTCTTGATTTTCCACGGATGGCAGACGCGCATCGGCGGCTCCGTGTTTCGGATTGAGTCACGGATATTGGGTTTCACAACTGAAACTCTCTGCCTTGCAGAGCCCATGGAAATCCTCTTTCCATTTCTTTTTTCCCCCTTTTTTTCCTCCCCTCGGGACTTCAGACTTGAAGGCCACGGAGGATGACACAAAGGAATTTCCTCCGACTCCGGGGTTTAAAAATCATATTTGACACCGTTTTACCACGTTGCTGTAAATGCAAACATAAACGATCGTCTGATAATTATGTGTAATGTTTGTTCCTTTATGAGGTCTGGATGGTATGAAAATGAATTTAAGCATTTCCACCACTGTGACTTATTTCATGTTACTGTCAGTTTCATTACTATGCAATTATTGCTCTTGTTATTATGTTTGCTGTTTTAATAACTGCCTTAATAACGATGAGCTGACCCTGTGTGTCTCCTGCTGTGGCTGTAACCCGCGGTCATCACACTGCCCTTCACACCTCCGGATTACATTACATTAGCACGTGTCATTACATGATATTACACCACTCGCACACACACACATACACACATGCATAGCATTTCTGATACACCCAAGTGCACATATTCAGTCGGTTTTTAAAGACAACAAATTATATAAAGTAAATTGTGTATTAAGGTAACAAAATGAACAGCACGTTCTTCCTCCTCATTTCTCATAATCTGTATGCATTAACATTATATTTGCACTTTCTCCGTATTTGTAAAAATAAAACAATAGTAAACATAAATCAGTGTTATTTTGATTATTATTATATTACTATTATTAGTATTGTTGTTGTTGTTTAAAAATTAAAAATAATAATAATAACAACAACGTGGCACAAGGCAGGGATTAGCCTCCAGAGACTGCGTGCATCATGGTGCACATTCTTAAAAATGCACTGACCTTTGCAGTGTTTACAACAGATTTAATAGTCTGAATTTAAATAATCCAGCATATAGATACCTAAATAAATAGTAATCTATGAGTAATACTTTGTGGGACTATATTCAGGGCTTAAAACCAAATCCTCACATTCTCCACAGATGCATTTCAAACCCATTTCTGACACCATCACAATAATAATAATAATAATAATAATAATAATAATAATAATAATAATAATAATAATAATAATAATAATAATAATAATAATAATAATAATAATAATAAAACAGCAGGACTCACCGAAAGATTGCCTCTTATTTGCGGGTGTTTTGATGGAAGGAAACGGAACGGCTTCCAGAAAGCTCCTAAGAACTGCAGGGTAAAGGGGGGGTGAGGAGGGGGGGGGGGGGGAGAGATAGAGATATGCAATCAAAAGGTCTTGCTAAAATCCGATACAGAGCACAGACCTCTTGTAGTCTAATCGAGCGGATGGGACAGGTAGCCGACCGCTGACCTTAACTCATTCCAGGAGAAAATCCCGGAATTAAAGCAATAAGAGCAGAGCGAGGCGTGGGGGCTAGGGCGGGGGGTGATTCTGACAAGTTATCGATTCCGCTCATCATATTACACATCCTTTTATATTCACCGTGTTTGGAAAAAACAGTGGAAATATAAGGAGAGAAATGGCGCTCGACCCCATCATCAGAAATGCGCATAAAAGTCGGAAGGAAGAGACAGAAATAATGGAGAGTGTTTTAAAAGGAGCATGATTTGAAACGATACTGTGGAGTCGGCTCATGGAGTAATAATGGGAATAGTTCAACAACGAGCGTCCGATGGTGTCATGGTAAAAAAAGAAATAAAATTAAGTAATCAAAATAATAAATAAGCTGCTTACTTACACATCAATTATCTTATAGAAATAACCAAATAGCTGCAGCCTGTTGTGAGAACGTTAAAGCATAAATCGGTGCGTTCAAATTTTCAACCACAAAAAAAACAAACACATTCAATGACGAAAATAGAAAATAATGCATGTGATGCGTCGAAATCCTTATAAATTAATTATAAGGAATGTATTATAAGAAATAAAAATCCTTAACACATATAAAGACTTTTGCATTAGCAAGTATCCACAACCATAAATCCACAACAATCCCGGTGAGGAGGACTTCTAAACGCGTCCAAAATGTTGCCAAACACCAAACGGCCCGAAGAGGAAGAAAAATGAGAAGCGAGCGAAAAGGAGAAGCGGCCCCATAAGGCGAACAGCTGTTTCCCAGCGGCTCTGCCTCCACGGAGCCCGTACATAACTTCAGGTTCGTTCAGAGAGAGAAACACACATCCCGGGAAAACATTTAATGTTTTTTCCCCCCCCGGTTCTCCTCATGTGCACCAGAGCAGGAGCACGCGTCCCGGCCGGACACACACTGAGCTGTATATCCATCCATCCATCCATCTGCTGCATGCGGTGGTAGACAATGTTTAAAGGTGGGTTGTATAAGTGTATAATAGCATCCACGACCGCAGGATGAAAAGTGCTGTCCGTGTTGTTGCATAGCGGCTGATATATTTTATTAAAGTGCTGGAATAAAAGCTCTTGCTCGCGCTGCCTCTGTCTCTGCTCCTGACAGCTTCTCCCAAACACATAAATCAAAGGAAAGGATCGCCCCGACCTCCCCGTACCAGCCTACACCACCATCACCACCTCCGCCACCACTACTCCTACTACTATAAAGTTATTTATTGTTTCCGTCCATGCACTCACGCACAGTTCTGGCCGCCGTCCATCCCCATCGCAGCTCCAGCCGGGCTTTCCTCCCTGTGTCCCCCCTCAGCCCTGCGGGTGAGTCGGAAATTTGAAGCCACGGAGCAGGAGTGGACAAGTCTAAAGTTGCCCAGAAAGTGAAGCAAGGGCCGACTAGCTTAGCCAGCTAGCCTATAGGCCGAGACAAAGGGAGGAGGCCGCCTCCAGAGCCCCAGAACAGCTGATGAGCCAAATTCCGAGTAGAAGAGGAGGCTGAGGTAAAGAGAGAGGGGGGCTTTCAGAGGAGATCAGCGCTCCTGGATCAGGAGCCTCACTCTAAATAAAAACAATGTGTTTTGTTTTTTTGAGGCTAGATGAAGTGAAAGTTTTAAAATGAAGGATGGAGCAACGACTGAAACAGCGGCAACATAGGTGGAAGCAACAAAGGGTCTGTCTGTCGGTGCATAATTGAACAGAATGCATATTAAGTGAGGGAACAGCAGGTTCAGACTCCTGGGACATGGACGGATGCATGGGTGGGACAAAAAACAACTTCCCAAAGTGCATTAACTCAAATACAGAAAGTTTGTGCAACTGGAACTCGCTGCTGTACTTCTGTGCAGCTTTTGACATGTTATATTTTTAATAATTCGTAGGGGGATATAAAAATGTCGGTGCATTTGTGTTGCTGCAGCTTCATTTTCAGGTCTCATGTGAGCTGAACGAACGTTATCACCTCTCTCTGCTCTTATCTCTGCGTGGTCTGGTGGTGCTGTCACCGGCCTGCCTCAGCCACACACACACACACACACACACACACACACACACACACACACACACACACACACACACACACACACACACACACACACACACACACACACACACACACACACACACACACACACACACACACACAATAAATAAATAAACAGCTGTGGTGTTTCCAGGCTGGCTTGATCTTAAAGTTTTATGCTGAGCTTCTCTCTGTCCTTCTTTGACCTTAGATCCACCTGAACAGAAACACAGAGGATGACTACAGCACATCTAACCCTCACACCCTGCAGGATATTAGTAGCAGTGACTTCACACAAGTTGTGAAAAGTGTGAATTTCCAAACCTAAAGTGTAAAACTTCAGTGTCATGTCAGACTACAAAGTGCATAGGTTTACATGTGCTGTACAATGTGTAAATGCTTGCATATGTGAACCAACACACGTGAGACCGAAACAGAAAGTCCAGCTTCTGGGAAAAGAAACGTCCTCTGAACTGAATGCAATTCAGAGATCATCAGAGAAGAATGTCAGTGGCCAGACACCGTCCGACGTTGCAGTGAATGATGTCAAATCTGGAAATTGGATCCACATGGGGGGAAGTGTCCCACAATGGGTTGTCTGAGGCCAGAGCACTATAAAGTTATTATTATTTTCCAAATGCTACAGCTACTGCAACTAGCTTCTGAGAAAGTGGTGCAAGAAGTGCTCTAACATTATACTTAAATGGGTAAATACTCTGCTACATATAAAGTAATCCAAAGTACTTAAAGTAAAAGTACTAAAATATCAGTATCAAAGTACTCATTATGCAGAATGGCCCATTTCAGAATAATATAAAGTTTATTATATTAGTTGATTATGGCTAGTTTAATCTATAATAATATATTTGAGGTTATTAGTTGATCTTATTTTTGTATTAATAATCAGAACTAACTTTGTCAGCAAAAAAAGTGCCTCATTGACTTCCCACGTGTAGTGGAGTGAAAGCAAAGTAGAATAAAATGGAAATACTGAAGTAAGTAATTGTTCTTTAGTGCCGTACATTGAAATGTAATAACATTGTACCACTGTTCAGAGGTGTAAGGCTGAAAAACCCTGGAAATAATTAACATCCACAGAGTTGCCCTGCGGTTTATGTCTGAGTTTAGGCCATTTCTCCTGTTTTGAATCATTAAGCAAACAACTTCTATAACAATTGTTGGATGCAAATATATTTTGGATGAACATCTCACACGCAGTGTAATTAACGTAGGCTTTTGTGTCGCCGTTCCTGTTGTCAGCTAGCTGCAGCGACAAAAAGAATCCTAATGGTTGAGACTGGAAGTTAAAACGTCTCTTCTAAATCCTGCGTCTGTTAAAAGGTTAAAGGTTTAAGGATTAAAGCATAAAATAGTACATGAAAAAGGAATTGTGCAGCACTTTGCCAGTGGGTTACTCATTAAAGATCTGAGCTATTGCTCCTCCAGGTCAAAGGTCACTTTTGGAGAGCTGTTGCCAATATATCACTGTTTGAGTGCTTCGGTGGGGGCTCGCAGCTCTCTTAATAGTTTTCAGGGGTTTTTTTTCTCTCTCTGCTTCATTTTACAATAAGTACTTTGGCTGAAAAACACTTGAGGAACAGCAAACACTGAAACATTACTTTCACACTGAAAGGTCAACACGCTGACTTACACAAAAACCAACTTGTGTTCAAAGAGCACATGAGCTGTCTCTGCTTCACCACTGCTTAATTCAGTGACTGTCTTGAAATGTTGACCTGGTTCGGGCCACCATGAGCACTCATTGCCATCACCATTTGCTTCCCCCCGTCAATATCCTAACGAACATTTTTCATCAGGTCCATTTGACGCTTTCCTTGAAGTGTAATGAGGTCGAACGGCCATGCAGCATCATCACCGATGACACCGACACGGCCACACCAAATGGGCAAGCGACGACAAACCTACACTGCAACACATTTCATCTCCTCCCCCTCCTGCTCTGCATGGGCGAATGAAACACATGTTTCAACACCGTTTTTCAGAGAGCAGATATGCACTACTGAGAGACACTGAGAGGGAGAGACACCATACGTGTTCCTCTGCTTCCTGTTTGTTGAATGAAGGTGTGGATCCCAGAGAGGTAAAAGGATATCAGTTTGTTGCCGGCGCACATTAAGCCGTACTTAGTTATTGGTTACACTTGTACAAGTTGGAATCAATCCATTGCAACAGAACAACAGCTTAACGCAAATCAAACAGTGTAGTAACTTTGTTTTGAAATGTATCATCCACGACACAATCACAGCTTTTCATCTGGCATCGTGCAATGAACCAACATGCACGCATGAGCGGCACATGGTACGCTATTCATTTCACAAGCAGTCTAAATTACATAACCTCCCGGGGTGTGTAGGGCCATGTTTTCTAAAGACTGACATTTCTCAGTTACTTTGCACGGGTTGTACACCAGGGTGTGAACAGAAGCATGTCGGAGGAAATGGCATCAATACGCATCCTCTTATTTTCACATTCTTTTCATTCAGCTTGTGAAATCTGAACAAATCTTCTACTTATTAACTCTGTTGCTCCTGGCTGTGGACACATAACTGAGGCATTACGCTCACCCAGTGCACAAAAGACCTTTTTGAATCCTTTTTTTAGGCCACAGGCTTCTGCCGCAGAGGAAATGCAAATTCCGTCCCCAGTTCAGAAAAGTTAGCAGGGATCATGCAAAAATTGACCAACAATAGAAGCTGAACTTGACTTCAAGTGATTGAAGTCCGGGTAGACTCTTGAGAAGCTGAAGATGGCATTTGGCAATCTTCCTCTTTGAAATGAAATGTGTGTGCATAAAAAATGCTGCAACTTTTTGTAGGTCAAGCCTAAAGTTAGCATCGCCCTGGTCCCACAACAAGTAGCTAGCGATCTTTCCATTGGATTTTGGATTCATGCAGAACCTGTACTTTTATGGCAAATCAAAGTTTATGATACTTACACGTTTGTTCATATAATCTTCACATGGGAACAACATTTTAATGATATTTTTTTAAGTGTAAATGCAGTAAGCCTGTGAATGTTCTCATTTGTGCAGGTCATCGTTATCCCCAAAGCAATTTCAGTCAAAAAGCAACTGGACTTGGTTATCCAAGAGGCTGGGATGAGAGGTGAAACATCTTCCGAGATCAGCTGCTTTTTGACTGAAATTGCTTTGGGGATAAGTGTAAATGGATTTGGCAGTAGTAAAAACTAACATTACACCATGATTGCATGACTTCAACGTCACTTCAGTTTCGTACTGTTGACGTTTAACGTCTCCGACAACCTCTCTAGTCTCATGCAGCGCCTTGTTAGCAACCTTTTTAAAGACACAAAGGGTTTCAGAAATCTCCAGTGGGGCCTTTACTGATGTATGTTATGTCATCGAGCAAAACATGAAAATCTCTTAGGCCTGTGTGAGCTGCGGACCTTTGTAATTTATTATTATTTAACCAACATCACATTCAAAATTGACATGAACATGAGGAACCCAAAGTGCAAAAATCTTACTAATGTCTGGGTTGAAGGACTAGTTCCTGCAGCACTCAATATGTGTTGTTTATTAGCAAATATCTTACCTTATTCAAACAGAAATCTCAATTTATTTTTGTGAATGTTATTTCTACATGCACACACTTTGTTGTGGGGTCAGTCAAGCCATTTTACATGAAGTGAACCCAACAGTATCACATAACTTTGAACAAAAGCACTTACCAACAGAAATGTTGCAGTGCATTATGTTTTCTTGTCCACCACTATAACTTATCGTATCCATTGAGCCAGCATTTTAGCCCAGTGTCTACCCTCCTCTCTTGCTGCAGGCAGGGCCACCCATTTCCCTGTAGAGCTTGCCCCTGTGTCACTACTGCCCTGAACCAGAAACGCATGCCATCAGCACCTTCCTTTGACAGAGAGTTAATCTTTATCAGAGATGCTAATCTTTAACCTCAAACTCAAAGGGAGTCCTGCCAGGAGAGAGGGAGGGAGAGAGAGAGAGAGAGAGAGAGAGAGAGAGAGAAAGAGAAAGAGAGAGAGAGAGAGGGAGAGAGGGAGAGAATTGGGGGGGGGTTAGAGGGAGGTGGAGTGTGGGGGTCAAATTGCCCTTCCTGCTCCTGAGCCATGAAAAGTGCCAAGCTCACCAAGTCTGTCAGGCATTGGAAGAACAGGGATGGATGTGACTACTTGTGACTGTGTGTGTGTGTGTGTGTGTGTGTGTGTGTGTGTGTGTGTGTGTGTGTGTGTGTGTGTGTGTGTGTGTGTGTGTGTGTGTGTGTGTGTGTGTGTGTGTGTGTAGGCACATTTCATTTCTGACTAAGCTCGAGTGTCAAAATAAAGCTGTATAAAATTTCAGCATGTTTTATTTTTTTGAGACCTACATTCTGAAATGTTTATAACTGTGACTTAAGATTGCTTTGTAGGCTTTGAGTGTGCGATGACATGAACTGATATGTTGATTTTACAGGAAGTGTGTGTGGAAAGCCCCCAGAAAGGCCTTCGGGGGACTTCAAGAGGATGTTTCAACCTCTCGGATTGAATTAAGAACAGTGTGCTGTATACACTGCAGCCCTGTGCACATTTCCACTACTTTTCCACTAGAATCGTTTCATATTTTTCGATATCATTTCTATCACAGCGCTTTATGTTATGATCCTGTTATGTTCATTTCGCAAGTTGTTAATCAAATTAGAAAATGCTCAGTACTTCCTGTCTGTATGCAGTATTTAATTCAAACAGGAGTATACAAGAATAAGTTTTACCTTGTGAACATGTCCTATAGTCTGTGTTCAGCCCACCGTATCGGTCGATATCGGCCTATCGCAGACATGTTGGTATCTGTTGGTGTCGGCATATATGTTGTCCCATATGTGCCACTGTGAAAACTTTTTTATACAGAACATTAAGTGCAGTTGACTGATACTGAGCATACGGTACAGTACTGATGTTTATTTATCCTCATTTATCTATTTTCTTTTTATCCTAAAGTCGATTTTCTCAGTGTTATTTCTACAATCGATGGGCAATGTAATGCACTGCATCTACAATGTATGTTACCGGAAAATATTCTTTAACAAAATTGTAGATAGTAGAGCATCAAAACCAACTTAGAAAAGGTCTATTTTCATTTCAGCTCATAAATTTGCAGACAATATCGGACATCTGAATTTTTCCCTATACAATCTCAAATGGGTCAGGCTCTACGGTGACTGTTTTTAGCACTGTGTGCAGGCTGTTGCTTTTTAGAAACATATAATCGTTTATGTGCTAAAGGTCTCTTATTTGCAGAAGTACTGTGGATTTTCTGTTTTGTTTTTTTTGTATTAGTACTGTATCGAAGTTTAAAATCCTGGTATTGTGAAAACCTTTGCAGGATGGTTGGTTTGAGTGTCCTCGAGAGAGCCACTTTGTCCAAGTCCAGTCCAACTGACTGAGCTGAGCTGAACCGAGCATCTCTTCTCGTGTTTTTTTTGGATGTTGAACTGACATAAATCCTGCCTGTTGGTTAAAAAAAATGGTGTTTCAGTGCAGCAGCTACAGTTAGTGATACGTGTCTGTAGTAATTTGTGGTTTGGCCTTGCCTTAAAAATGGATTTTTCCAAGTTGTTATTGTATAGCTTTGAGGCCTCATTATGCTGAGTGTCGAACAACCTGTACCAGTACAGGAGGCCTGTATCCATTTCCTAACAACATGCTCCTCTTATGACACACGGATCAGAAAGAGAAGCCAGTGATTGTAATATAATCAGGCCACTTGGCCCAGCAGCAGATAGGCCTGCCATTAAACCTGTTACAGCAGGAGAGAGCGTCTGTATGGATCTCAGCCAGACCTGTCAGCCTTTATACAGTGCCACAGTGTTAGGCGCGCTTGCCCCCTCTATTTTACTCTGATCCGTGTTTTGCCCATAGTTTGTCAGTGATGTATGAAAAAATCAATTAAATCACAGCTGTGTTGGAGTTGCTGTGGGTTTTTTATGACTTTAAAGACTCTATGCCCGGAAGTGAGCGAAAACCACCAAGGTCAAGCTTCCAGAGGAGCTGCCCAGCTATTTCTTGATAGGACGAACGAATAGAGCAGTTGCAACCTCCCTAAAGTGCAGGAATATCTCCGTGTGACTCCTACTGACTGGGTATGGTCTTAGTGTAGCGCATATATGATTGGAGAACAGTTTGTCCTTCTCACATTGTTACATTTGGAATTATTTAGATGCCCTGAAGACATAAACTTGTAGGATTTCACAGGAAAAAAACAACTGAAAAACATATTTTAGAGAAAAATCCGTAAAGGTTTCATACAGAGTTACGGCCTCGGTATTTCTAAAATCTGCCCTGCCCTGCAAACCCTCACATCTCACAGGCTTCAAATGGTTTTGCAGGACCACTCATTGAGGGTGAGGCTTAACATTATTTGATTTTACCTTTCATGGTTATTAGTTCAGCCTAATGCGAAAGGCCATGGTAATTGCACTTTTGTTTCGGTCGATGCTGTTGTGCCTGTGGTCATACAATGTTACTCACTGCAAAAAACACACTGGTCAAAGAAGATGACCTGGTTCTGCTCAAGGTTTCCAATTTAAGGCGTTTCTGAAAACTAAAGGGTATGCGTCTAATCCTGCTCTATATGATTTGAGTCATTTTTAAACCTGACATCCTGCAAAACAAAGGAATCAAGAGAATTGAGGCCTGGTGACTCACTGGTAAAACACATTTTCTCTGCAAATATTGGTAGTATTGTTATGAACATGCATGTTCATGGATACTTCCATTCAGCCTATGCCTGATTTGATTACTTTGCTTAAGTTGGTTTCATATCCCTCTCACATTAGTCACAATAAGGGGGGGGGGGGGGGGGGGGGGGGTTAAGGAATACACTTCAAGTTCTAATCATTCAACTTAACCACTGAATTTGATGTGGTTGGAGGAAGAATATGTTTTTTTAGGACCATTTGTGGATTTGTTTTGTGTTTGGGGGGGGGGGGGTAAAGGAGAGAGGGGAAGAAAGAGGGAGAGAGAGGGGGTGGTAGCTTCTTGAGTGAGCAATCTTTTCACACTATCATAAATCACAGCGTGGCTAGCATGCATCTTCTTTCTTTACACCTAGCCGTCAGGTCCCCTATTCACTGCGACTCATTCTCACTGTGTCACGCGCACGTGCACTTACCACACACACATCTCTCTGTTAAAAATGCGTAAACTTCTTTTTCAACTAAGAGAGAGAGAGAAAGAGAGAGAGAGAGAGGGAGGGAGAGAGAGAGAGAGCATGGCGAGGCTGTTACCTATTCTGAGGCATCGCAAACACACACACCTACACACACATACACACACACACACACACACACACACACACTCACACACACACACACACACACACACACACACACACACACACACACACACACACACACACACACACACACACACACAGACAGAGAAAAGAAGCGTTTTTTTTGGCTAGCAATAGCTTGCACGCGGGCACACCCCGCGGATGCCTCTGCAGTTGGAGAGAGAGAGACCACGGTCACACAACAGATAATTAATGACATGTCGAGCGGCGGAGCGCCTGGGATGGGGATGCCTCGGAACACACACCGGGACACTGAGCGAGAAGCATCCGGCAGACCTTACCTGCTCCCTCTCGGCGCGTCTCTCCTCCTGGATCTCCTCCTGGTGTTTTTTTCCCCCCGGGATGCACTGTGTTATGGACACGGACGGACAGACACCGGATGGAGTAAAGAAAACTCTTCTTGGAAAACCTTGGACGTAGGCTACTTTTCATGCAGTGCGTAATTACGCGCAGTCCGGAAGCTTTTGTTCTAACGTGTATTCCAGTCCAAACGGCACTAAAACCACATTTATATCACTTAATCTCGAGGTTTAAAGCGCTCTGTTGCGTGCTGTTATGATCCTGCTGTATCCATTAGAGCGCCTCTGTAACACGTTTGCATGCCGGGTTTGGGAAAAGCCATAAATCTCGAGTCGCTCCGCCATAAATCTCCAACAATCAAAGCCTACCTACAGCACACAAGCTGTCGGGGAGTGCTCGGTCTGGGGCTCGCCGTGCTACTTTACCCTAAAACACACCGCGTGCGCGCGCTCACCCCCCTCCTCCGCCTGTGCTGCAAAATTCCCCGTATAGCAGGCCGGTGCGTGCCTGGCCAGCACCACGGTCAGGGCTCGCGCGTTTTTCTTCCCCCCCCTCAAGCCTTATCTTCTGCACTGTCCACCGGCGCGAGAGCGAACGTTAGGGGTTCCGGAGCGAGCCCCGCTGGGCACACATATGCTGCGCGAGAGCCGGTTTCTCTGCCAGAGCTTTTTAAGATCGAGCGTGACGCCGTATTCCCCGGGCTCCCCTCCTCTTTCTCTACCTCTCTGAACCTATTTCTTTCCTCTTCTTTATTCCTTTTCTCGCTCAGTTCACCAGATGAGAGTTTTTTGCCCTTCAGTCTCTTCTTCTTCACGCCCCCCCTCCTTCCTCCCAGGCCGCTGATATCTTTTGGTTCAAGCCACTAAAACACAAACACACTGTTGACGTTGCTGTTGTTGTTGTTGTTCTGTGGCTTGTTGCCACTAGCCCTGCCTGGCCAAACTATTTAAGAGCTGTCTCCAACAGTCAGACGTCCCACTCGTGCGCATTTTAATTGCTTCACTGATTATCTGCGGGACACTGAAGATAATCAAAGATTTGGTTCTCACTCGCTCTTTTTCCACATATCCACCGATATCTCTCCCTGCTCGGACCTCTGGCTTGTTTGTTCGCTACAGGCTATAGGCAGGTTTGACACCGTGAAGTGCTCCCGAACCAGGCTATGGACTGACAGCTAGACAGGCCGCAAGAACCTGGGGAGCCAGGGAGGGTACGGGGGGGAGGGGGTGGGGGTTCTGTTTCTCTGGTCCCTGTCCAATGGGGGAGTCTGGTTGAGGTGCGCCAGGAGGTTAGCAGCGCTTCGGCTTGACCCGCCTGTCCATCCTGCCTTCGGAAGGCCAGATGTTGGTTATTACATGGCGTCAAACTGAGAGCGATCAGAGGAGAGGAAGAGGGAGGAAGAGCAGACATTCCGCTGTGATTTGACCCGCGCGTCCATACAGGGAACTGTTTCCTCCGTGCTTGGCATGTTTTCACAATGAGTAGTAGCGCAGAAGAAGCATAGGCCTGTCCGATTTGGTCCAATTACAGTCAAAGCCACGACATGTTTCATTTAGACCGTAGAACCTTGGCCAACACATTCATCCAAACGAGAGGAAATTAAACCAAAGATGTTTCACTCTCAATTTCATATTTATGTATGAATGAACTCGACCTAACCACTCCTGTAACCAAAACTATGTGTTGTGAACTCTTCCCACAACTCCATTCAACGTCATAACTTAATTTATGTCTTCTAAGGAAGCAAAAAACAACACGATGCCCTGTTTTTGGATATAATATGACACGAGGTGTGGACTCATTAAAAGAACCAAATGTATCCCGTGAGCCTCTCCCTGAGATGGACACTTTGGACTCGTCACTGGGTTGTAATTCTTTCCTTGTGGAGATTGTTTTGAGCGCCGCTGTCGCCATTATTCACAGGTAAATAATCTCATCTCAAACACACGCGCGTGGCTTTGCGCTCTCTCTCTCTCTCTTTCTCTCTCCCTCCTCTCTGTGTGCATTTGTGTTATCTGCCCACGCGTATAGACATGCCCTCACTGCCACACACACACACACACACACACACACACACAATGAGAGAGTGAGGGAGACAAAGTGAGGAAGAGGATTCAGAAAGAGAGAGAAGTCCAATTACGCGAAAGCGAAGCCGTTATTTTTAGTTTGTACCGGCAAAGATGAACGAAAGAGACGGAGAGAGGGGGGGGAAAAACGCTCGTGCCCGGTCACAGTGGAAACATTTCCGGATCAGCAGCTCGGTCTCTCGTGCATTGCTAGTTGAACGGGGGGGGAAAGCGCAGCTCGCGGGCCCTGGATACGGTTTCAGTCGCTCATTTTTCACGCGCTTTGAGTCACTGCCCTCGCGCAGCCGATTATAAATTAGCACGAGGCTTCTTATTGATTTATTTCCGAACGGGTAATCATCTCCGCGCGAGGAAGAGCCCCGGAAGTACCTGGCGCTTTGGAGCATGGAGACTGGATATCTGCAGCCTTTAAGAGATAAGACTATTTAGGCTCTAGCCTAGGTTAGACAATATGCATTATTATTATTTATATTATTATTATTATTACACTTTTTTATAAACTCGTGTTGTTGAATTTGCATTATAATAAATCTTATCTAATAAATCCACCTTGTTAGGGGTGATTTAAACACGTTTGTTAACGTTATTTCCGCCACACTTAAATCTTTCGCTCGTTAACGTCCTGCCGCAGATTTATGAGGCCGCGCGCGCGCCTCTGATTTATGTTTCACAGTTTTCCAAGAACCTCTGCCCCATTCACATTTTTAAAACCCAACCGCTTCCATAGCCCCCATCATGCTTTTTAAACGCGTTTGACTTCGAAGCAGCTAAGAATCAAACCTAAGAATGTGAAACCTTAACGTTGAATTAGCTCGGCGGCTCTTAGGGCAGATCGGAGGCATATGCACCAGATTTATGGATATGGAATAAATATCAGCCGTCGCTAAAATCTCGAGTGCCTTCGGTGGATTAATCTTTTACTCTTCAAAGGCCTTTTCACTTTTCTTTTTTTTCTACTTCACAGAGCAGCTTACATAGCATTTTAAAGGTGGACTACGCGATTTTTTCGGTCTATATATATTAATATATATATATATATTTATTTATTTCTCACACTCTGCCATAACGTTTAGCGTGGGTCAGCACGGGTTTGGAGGCATTTACTCTTTAAATGAAGCCACGCGGAACAACTGCACGCTGTTTTTGCTCACCGTGTCTTTGTGTTATCTTATTTTGAGTTGGAAAAAAAGAGCGTTGGGTGATGCTCAAATTTAAGTGTATTTATTTAAAATGGTCGTGAGGTCTGAGCTAAAACCACGGGTTACAATATCGTTGAAATTCGCTCAGAGACGTTTCCTCCGTTTAACGTCAATGACAGTCGCTCGGCGCGTTTAGTCATTTTTTTTTTTGTCTGCGTGGGAAAAAGAACAGAGAAGAAGACAATATGGCTGCCAGTCCGAGTGTGTGAGTGGGAAGATGCGCCTTGTGTGGAGTCTTGTCCGCTTGCCTTTCACGCGTGTCCGTCAGACGCGTGGGTCTGCACCGACCTTGTCTTTGACCATCAGCAATAAAAATGATGCCTCGGACACGGTGGATAAAAACAAACGCAGATTGGGATATTTTTGTGTGTTTCAGCCACTGCTCAATGCTGCTCAATGCTTTTTTTCCCCTCTGAGAGGTTAATTCATCAGCAAGCACTAGATATATTTGATATAAAAACGCTCTCTCACACACACACACATTTGTGTAAGACGTTAGCTACAATTCAAAGTAGTTAATTCCATGACAAGGGGAAAAACAATAACAGGGTGATGCACCATTATTCTTTAAATATGCAGCCCTTCACAAAAGACGCGATTCCGCTCCAGCTTCGACACAATGCTACAACCCAAAAAATGTAGGAATTAAAAGAGAAAAAAGCTATAAAAAACAAATATATATATATATATATATATATATATATATATATATGCTCAACATTTCCAGCTCCCCCCTTTATTCTCCTGGTGCTACAATGTGCAGCCATTGTCCTGCAGCAGGTTTCGGTGTAAACATTAATGGCAGCCTTAAATGTCCGGGGCGTCACAATAAGCAGCGTAGTAACACATTAACGCCTCTGTTTGTGTTCTCCACTGTGAGGTAACAAACATCTGGATTATGAGTAACCCTAGACAGCAGCAGCGTATATTAAAGCAGACTTTAGCGACGAGAGACGCGAATGCAGCGAGGCCTCCCCCGCCTGTAGCCTGGACAGCAGCAGCAGCAGCAGCAGCGGCAGCAGCAGCGGTGTAATGGATGTCAGACAGGGAGTGATATCATTTCTCAACACCGTTTCAGATATTTGAACTATTTCAGCTGGGTTTGATCTGCATCTATCTTACCAGACAAAAACACACTTAAACAGTGGACACATGCCTGGGATAAGATAAGATAAACCCACCCCTTGTGCTGTCGCGTTGCCTTCACGGCCTGTGTGTGTGTGTGTGTGTGTGTGTGTGTGTGTGTGTGTGTGTGTGTGTGTGTTTTAATGTTAGGAAACTGGTGCTTCGGCTAATTTTTTAACATCCAGTGTTCGCTCTTAACTCCCCCCTCAGTGCAGGACCATGCTCACAACCTGTCTCCCGTGTGCTGCCGCCGCGAGCGCCCTGGATGGTGTTTGGAAATGCCCCCCCCCCCCCCCCCCCCCTCTCTCTCTCTTCTTTCTCTCCCTGTTCTTTCTCTCAATCCACAGAAATGAGGCGAGATATTGTTTTTGACACGGCGGCGGACAGCAGGAATACACATTTTGAAAAACGCTGCCTCTCGCTGCTACTGCCATCATTATGTGATGGGAAGCCGCGGAGCCGCTCTAATTTGGTTACACTAAGGTTTACACTGGTAGAGAGGGCCGGGAGAGACACGGAGGGAGGGGAGAGGATACGGAAGGATACAGCCTTTGAAATGTAATTGTAAAGTGATTTCCATCCATCCATCCATCCGTCCATCCATCCATCCATCCATCCACCCGTCCATCTATTCCCGCCCATGTATTACCACATTTGTTAATAACTCTGTAATAAACAGTCATTATTACGATTATTTTGATTATTACTACAATGTCAATAAAAACAAAATCTTGCAAGCTAATGCTGTACGTATGTAATGTAATAAAATGACGTATTATGAATCATTATAGACTGCCCCCTGTACTTACTGCATATATTAGCAGCTGGCTCCACACCAAAACAACACCACACAAGCGCCACCTACTACAGTGAGTTATGAGGTTAGCCGACGGCATTACGTTACTCCATCCCACCCCTCTCCTCAACCCCTTCCCCTCAACCTCCCCACTTGCAACTCTCAATGGGAAGGGCTAAATGTGGTACCACAACCAATTCACAGGGTCTCATTGAGTCATTGCGTTCGGTTTTTCCATATAGCCAGGGGACGAATGTGAACAAGACATGCAGCAGAATTTGATATGAAATATATGAATATAAACATGGAGCAAGAACATGAGAAGAAGAAGAAGAAGAAAAAAATCCTCCAGCCCTGCATCTTATTTTCCTCGCCACATTTAAAGAGAAGAAGAAGAAGAAGGGTCTGATTCGTGAAGGGTTTGAGCAAAGGCAGAGACACTGAGCGCTGACATGAATAATGGCGCCCAGCTCCATTCCAGCACACATCCAAAGAAAACACACTGGAATAAAAAAAAAAAAAATGCATGGAGAGAGGATGAGAGAAGTTTCAGAAAATGAACTCATAGTTAAGTGTACAGTCTGGACACTAGAAAGACAACGCCGCTCTCCTCTAAAGACTATCACCAGCAGCACATACATCAGGTCCTGGACTATCTTCTCTATACTAGAACAACAAACGTGTAGTTTTGATGATACTAATAAAGTCGACTTCCATTCCAAAGCCAGGTTGATTCTCCCTGGATAGCTTCTGTCAGTGCGTAGTAGTATCTTTTTATTTTTATTTTAATGATTGAATTTCACTTTGAAGCATGGCCTATAATAATGGAGCTGGAAGCCATGAACTCGAACCGGCGTCATTTAGATATTCAGCTTGGCTCCTGGCTGAGCTGCTGGGATACACACACACACACACACACACACACACACACACACACACACACACACACACACACACACACACACACACACACACACACACACACACACACACACACACACACACACACACACACACACTTCCTGGCTATTAAGATATTTTCCCTGACCGGCGGGTCCTTTTTATGAGATTTCATGGCGGCCGAGGCGTGCCCGGTGTGCCAGATTTAAACAAATCTCCCGTTAATTGGTCGCCGCAGTATATCACGACCCGGAGCTACAGCCAGCCACTGCCATTCTGAGCAGGAGGGGGAAAAAAGGAAACCACCCGTAGTAATAATCAAGTGTAAAAAAAAATCCATGTGTGCGTGTGTGCGTGTGTGTGTGTGTGCGTGTGTGTGTGTGTGTGTGTGTGTGTGTGCGTGCGTGTGCGTGTGCGTGTGTGTGTGTGTGTGTGTGAAGGCAATGGTAAGCATGTAGAGGAGAAGAGAACCGAAAGAGGAGCCCGTGGCGACCGTGGCGAGATCTCTTCCTCCTCCTCCTCCTCCTCCTCTCCCTCTCTCCTTCCTCGTTCCGGTGTATCGTCGGTCCGTCGACCGTCATTTTTCCCCGCCGTCTTCCCACAGCGGAGGAGAGCATGATTTATCGCGGGCAGCACCATAAACAACAGCACTCCCTCACAAACACACAATGGCAGCCCCGGCCGCGCGCTGACACCCTGCCTCACTATAAATCAAGAGAAGTAGCTGTGCTGGGAGTGAAAAAAAAGGAAGAGGGAGAGAGAGAGAGAGGGAGGGAGAGAGAGAGGGATGGACAGAGAGTCAGGCGGATAGAGAGAGATGTAGAGGCAGACATGAGGTGATGGGAGAAAGATGGAGAAGAATATCCAAGTGCTTCTTAAAATATAAACAGCCATCGGCCAACATTGCATTGCTCCCTCCCTCTCTCTCCATCTCACTCTCTCGCGCGCTCTCTCTCTCTCTCTCTCGCCGGTTTGCAGGCTGCCTTGCTGCACGGCTTCAACCTATAAACAATGGCTGATGATGATGGGTGGGGGTGATGTGTAAACAACACGACAGCGACATGCACGATGAGAAAACACGGCGAAAGATGGGTATTTTTGGGGGCATATTTACCACGGTGTTAAAATAGCCTATGATTCACAGTGAGGGATGCGGGCGGGCGAAGGCGGCGCAGCAGATGAGGAGGAAGAAGAAGAAGTAGTAGTGTGGTTTCCCCCCATGCAGTCCCCTTCCTTCCGCAATACTCACGGTGTCCACAGCGACCCGCAAGACGCACACCCGTCCAAATTTGTTTTATTGCAGCCTCCTTCTCTCTTTTCTCTTCCTCTCTCTCTCTCTCTGTTGGCGTTTCTCGGTGTCTCCTCTTCTCCCTCTCTCTCTCTCTCCCTCCCTCTCCCTCTCTCTCTCTCTCTCCCCCTCTATAGGGGGGGCTTGTATTTTTTTTTTTGAAGGGACAGTTGAATATTCGACGTCAGACACACACACACACACACACACACACTGGATCTGCACCACGTCTCACCGTTATATTCCTGACGAATACATATCTATTCTGCAACCTCCGCATTAATTATTTAATGAAGCACGTGACGCGTTGGTCGTGGGGTGGGGCTGGGGGGGGGGGGGGGGGGGGGGGTCCTCCATTCGTGGGACCCATCCGGACCAGTGCATGATGTAGGATGCGGTGTGATGCATGACTTAAAAAAACGGGATAAAAACACTTCTATCCACCTTTCAGCCTTTTCACTTGGAGGCGACGAGTGGTGTGTGCCAGTGTGTGTGTGTGTTTGTGTGTTTATGTGTGTGTGTGTGTGTGTGTGTGTGTGTGCTATAAAGTGTAAGGTAAAGCAGGGGAAGGCCTGACAGACGCACAGAGAGGCCGATAAAAGATTATTGTCACCGACTATGTTCGTTTTTAAAAAAATGACTGCACGCCTCAGACTCTTCCTTCGTTATTCCTCACTGTCACCTCTCTCTCGGTCCGCCGTTAGTCGGCGGAAAAAGGGGGGGATCCCTTATTGTCCTGTCTTATATTTCAATGTTACAAGCAGTTGGAAATATTCCACGATGACAGAGCAAAGCGCTGGACATATTTTTATCTAACTATTATGCAGCACGGCAGAGAGGGTTCCTCCTGTCTGGTGTGTCATGTTAGCACATCCCGGAGAGCGCAACTAAATATTTAACAGCCACAAAGACTAAAGCCCACTGTGTTAGTGGAAACACATCAACATCATGTTTGTTTAATAATTACAAATTCCTGTTCCGCATCGAAATGTGGGAGTGGAGCGGCTGGGAATGTAGGAGAGACTCGGTAAAAACAGAGGAGGCCGGGCTTTCCCTTCACCTCTGTGCGATAATAACATGAATATGAATTACATATTTGATTCGGAATAAATTGCCCCAAATGCGCACATTATTTTATCCCATTACCATGTTTCCCTGGTGGCGCGCGCTGTATGGGATTCTTAATGTAGAAGATGAAACATTTATTTAAAAGAGAGAAGAGGAACGGACAGGTAGAGAAGAGTTGGTATAAAAAGAGAGGGGCACAAAGAGAGAAATATACTGAAGGAGAACGAGGGTGAGGGAGAGACAGACGAAAAGACAACGCGGAGACAAAGCCCCCGTCGCGAGGCCGTGCAGGGCAGCAACAATAGACCGTTGGATTCCTTTTGGCGCTCCGTCTCCCGGTTCCAGAGCTCGAGCCGCCTCTAGCACAACAATAGAGCTCGAGACTCTTGGAAAAAAAGAAAAAAAAGTGTGCAGGCTGGGATGCTAACAGGGCTAACCTCGCTGCTGAGGAGCTAACAAGAAACACTTCAAGGTCAAACAATGGGCCGCAGCAGCCCCCGAGACGCGCTGCGTCTCCCTTTTCTATTTCACACAACAACCTCCAGCACCTCCATCCTGCAGGTAGAGAGAGAGAGAGAGAGAGGGGGGCTGAACATACAAAAGCACTAGTGTCTCTATCAGGAGTTTGCATCACAGCTAAAGGCAGTGGTTTTATATTTTAATCGGCCCATTTCTAACAATTGGGACAAGTAAAATATGCGTAAAATCAAACGCACTTAGCCAATTAGAGCAGTTGATGGTGAAGTCGAAACAAAAACACAACTGGTCAGTTTCTAAAAACATAATCTACAACATTACAATGGTGTGAAAAAAATCTAGCAAGGATAAAACAAATGCAGTTGTAAAGCTCGGTGGTAATTTAATGATTATAGTGAAAAGGCACAGAGTCCTTTAAACTTGTATTCAGAGCACCGCGGCGCTTCCCTGAGACTTTTACCCACAACAAGATGGAAATCAAACATTTGCGGCGGTGATGATGGCGTCTGTAATGACGGCCATAAATTATAGCAATCACAGTGTGAAACAACAGCTAAGATAAGTAGCAGCAGAGACCTGGGCCGCTCTGACAACAGCAATACGAATCAGCTCTGTAAACTTGGCACAGCCGCATGCAAAGCTATTAAACCCGTTTCAATAGCCTAAACATCCGAATTATGATATGTGTGTGTGTGTGTGTGTGGGGGGGGGGGGGGGGGGGGGGGGGGTATACTTTACTCTATAGTGCTGTAACGCTGCAGCTTAACTATAACAGTCACTCATTTAGTGATGGTTACACGACCTCCACACACAACAACAGAAAACACAAAGGGATGTGTTTGTGAGGTGATGCACTTGGCTATTTTTTATATAATTTTTAAGCAAAACATAAGGCATTTTCTTAAAACTATCTGTAATAATTCAGATATTTAGAGAAAATGACACACAATTTAGAGAATACTGTATTATTAAATTGAATTAAACTCCTAAAAAACACTGGACTAGTTCTTTTGAACGCGTGTTAGTGAGACGCAGAATAATAGCTCCTAAAAAGCCAATAATTGAAATGATATTGGAGTTGTGAGAGGTGTAGGGGGTCTCTCGGTCAGTGATGGATTAAGACAGGTAGATTCTTCCTCCTCGTTAATGATTAACTGGCTTTGAATAAAGAGAGAAACTGAAAATGTCTCTTTGTTAACGCGCAGAATGGCCGTAAAGTCAAAGTGTCCGAGACGTTATTAAGTGGCATCAGATCAAAAGAAAGGAGATTATTTTAAGTAGTGTTTCTATTAGTGTTCCTATTTGTATTATTAAGCCTATACACTCCTATATAAAAATGACGGAGAGAGAGAGAGAGAGAGAGAGAGAGAGAGAGCGAGAGAGAGAGAGAGAAAGAGAGAGAGAGAGAGAGAGAGAGAGAGAGAGAGAGAGAGAGAAAGAGGGATTGATTTACCAAGTCCCGACATCTCGCCTTTACTGCGGCTCGTAAATCTGTCTTGAAACAGCAACACGCGCACAACCGTTTTTTTTTTTTTTAAATATACGTGAGGTCCCCCCCCCCTGTTATGGGATTGCACCGGAGACAATTCCCCGGCCGGTCTCACGAGCCGGTATAAGCCCTCTGCCTTATTATTATTATTATTATTATTGCTCTACTTTTTTCACAATTGTCAGTCGAAATCAATAACCAATAACATCTGAGTAATTAACATTTTTAAATCGCTTGTGAACGCTCTCACTCACTCCTGTTTGTGTGCGTGTGTGTGTGTGTGTGTGTGTGTGTGTGTGTGTGTGTGTGTGTGTGTGTGTGTGTGTGTGTGTGTGTGTGTGTGTGTGTGTGTGTGTGTGTGTGTGTGTGTGTGTGTTGTAGTATTTTTTTATAAAGGAAACAGGATCCATAATAGCAAGTGCAGTGTGTTTTCATAGGCGGCTGTGACAGACATGCCGTGATCAATGACTTTTGAACAATGTACGGTGTCTCCCCATTGTTCCTCTCACACAGTCCGCGAGGGAGCCCGCTGAGTTACAGTAACCAGTTACACTTTATATGTGTTTTACAGTTTTACAATTAGTATGTTGCTGGCGAATTTACCATATTAATACCTAACACAATTTAAGCACATGCTTTTGAGTGTTTGCTCGATAGCAATGGATACGCACCTCTGGATCACTTGTGATATAAACTGTAACTGACATGATCTTTAATGCTGGCTATAAAACACAAGTGGGTACAGAGATACATAAAGAATGATGTATATATAACAAGGGGGGCATAACTTACAAGGAGCAATATTGCATACTAACTGTGGTGAATTGTGCATTTCCCTTTCCCTCTTTACGTGAAGAGTTTGAATCTGTCGAAGGTTTTATATCAATCGAAATGATCACGGGGGGATAAAAAGCCGAGTGGGAGTAAAAGTCGTGTTTCTGAAATGTTTTTTTATTTCACCACTGGATAAATGTTAGAGGCTGAATCAGCGTTGTTATCTTCGTTCACATTCGCTGCCCACATATTACTATTATACATATGCAATATAGTATATTTGTCATTAGGATATTGATAAGTCAAATGTAATAGGCATTGTTTAATACTTTAGTATGAATACGGTTGTGGAGGCCCTAATGCTCCGCCATTAGTCATACGGGCCACGGAAGCCTATTTATCACTCCCATCTAACGGATATGAGCGCTGCTGTAACACACAATGGTAGAGTCATCACACTGTGGGCTGCTGTCCCCGTTCACTAAACGCAGCCTCACGGATACTAACGCTGCCAAAGTGCAGGATCACTTGACAATGACTGAACTAAATAAAAAGGCATCTTAATCAATAATAATGCATGTGCCCTTTCAGCGATGGGACCATTATACGACCAATCCGTTGGGTTGCCAGGTCGTGACCCGATTGCAGATTTGATGTAAATCAAAAACAATAATAAAATGTTGTGTTTGTTTCGAGAATCACGTAAAGCTGTTGTTGGCGCAGATGCAAAGAGCCCACTTACGTATGGGGTCTCCTTCCTTCCCACCTATCGCTAACACAAGTGTAAGCGATGTTGACAATTGAGACAAACTGGATTTACACCAAGGGATCCACAGCATCTTCCACAGATCCACAGACTTTTTTTCCATGTTTGGGTTACTGATTTCATCAAATTGTATTCTTGTGAGTAATTAATAGGGAGGCAAAACCAAAACATCACGAAGAGTAAAAGAAAAAAGAAAAACCTCAGCATTTTTTTGGTCCCATTTGGAAAGAAGGTTGTGTGAAGATGGACTGTGGAGGAGGAAATGTAACGTTTGAGGATCCACCATTATCTCTAAGTCATGTTTGAATAGGCTGAGTAAGACTCTTGCTCATGAAAGAATATTTCTTGATTTCAGATATTATCAAACATGAGGATGGAAGACAATTGTTATTCCAACACACATTGGAAATGGTCAGTTTGTATCCTCCCGAATATGCAAAACAACCCGAAACGAAGGTGACCCAAAGATTCAATGCAAACCGAACCATGGGCTTGTTGAACCGTTGCACCCATAGTAATTAGTTAGTCATTTATAACACCTATATTGACTAACGTTACACTCCACACCACAGCCACACTGGCACAGCATTATGTTACAACAGCCTGGCCTAGGAAAATAAATTGTGTATGTGCGTGATGCCACTTGGCAACATTTATTTGGCTCTCTCTTTCTTATTCTTAATACACATCTATTTTTAAATCTCTCTCTCTCTCTTTACTCTCTTACTCTCTCTCTATCTTATATATATATATACACACACACACACACTCAGAGAGCCAAAGCAGTAGTAAAAGCCTGGCAGCGATATATCTCTCGTGACGACCTCCTCCTGCAGCCCGGGCGCCTGCACCGTGACCTCCCTTCTCCTCGCGCTCTCCAGAATAATAAATTTCTCGGGCAACGCGGCTGCAACTGGCGCAAGAAGAGAGAAAAAACGCGCGGGCGATTTGTCTGGCAATTAGTAAACCACCGCGAGACTCCCTGGGTCAGAGAGAGACAGAGAGAGGGAGAGAGAGCGAGAGAGTGCGTGTGTGGTGTGCGTGCGTTTGTGTGCGTGTGTGTGTGTGTGTGTGTGTCTGTGTGTGTTGTGAACCCTGACAGCCTGTTGCTTCCTGCGTAAAGCTGCTGTTGAAACATCAACTCCATCAGCTGGTCCAGACCCTTCAAATATCTCAATGACAGCCGACTGTAAACTCCAGGTCAGAGGGAGCTCCGGCTCACATCTGCTGCCTGACTCCTGCTTGTTTCATGCTTTTACTTCACAGTTATTTAACTGCTAATCCCACTGAGATTACATCAACAAATCTCCTTTTAGATGGAGAGAAGCATCGGGACATTCTGACAAAGCTGCAGACGAAAAACAACAGGTATCAACACACAGAGCCAGACTTAAAATCACACAACGTAATGTCTACTTCCACTTAATAAGAGCTCAGCGGGCCTCTATGCAGCAGCAGAACAGCAGGACTTTTAATTTAGCAAGCATGTTTTTAATGAACCTGCATGAGCTCAGGGCATGGATGGGGTTTACTTCATTCAAAGTTTACAAACTAAACTACAGCATTTCTGCATAGATTACTGAGCAGATGAGCTTTGCATTGCAGCTGTTTGTTTGTTTGGATTGCTAACATGCATTGGTCAGAACTGAAGTCTCAGTGTCAAAACTCTTCACACGCAGAGAAAGAGAAGTCAATTTGGACCAAACAGTGAATCATCAGTGCATCCAATGGCCACGTTTACCCATAACCCAAGAACTCTTTTCTCATTCAGTTTGCATTTTTCTTCTTCACTCCACCACCTGCTCAACACATTTCAACTTTTTATTTTCAATAGGACATTTATATATGTTGAAAAAATAAAGATTAACGGGAGAAATTGATGCGTTTCTAGTGAATTCTTGTCACATTTACTTTAATATAGTCAATCACATTAGAAGGTGGCCTTTTTACTGCATTATGACATGAACTTCGCCTCATGTATGAAGTGTTTTAGTGGTGTGAGGGAATTTTGGAGCAGACTGTATGAAGAGTTTTTTAAAAAAGTGGATTCAGTACTGAAGGAAATGCAACATAGTTCTCACATGGATCTCTATACTTCTGTTTTGCTTTGGAACCTGCACCATCTTCTCCTCTTTAACCACAGAGCATTAGAGCCTTGCTGCACACCATAGTCGTCACACCCAATTGACAAGATAGGTTGTTTTTCATCTCCACCAAACACGTAGTATGTTCATCCACTACCCAGACCTTCAGATACTTCAGAGTGCCACATAGGGTCCAGCTTTATACTGAACAGGGTGTTTCAATGTGTCAGAGCAAATAACCAACATGTCACCATCATCACCATGAGAACAACACTATAAAAAACTGATCTGTTATCATGCTTGTGCTGGCTGTTTCTGTATTGTGTAAGTATAGAAAAATCAAAAGCAAGCGTAGGAAATACATAGAAGCATGAAACGTTAATCCAAACTAAACAATCTCCTATCTGTTTAGTTCTCACACTCAACCATCTTGCTATGGTTCATCCACTGTAGGGTGGAGCTGGTTATCCAACCTGCAGTTTATCCATTACTTTAAGAATAACGCCAATGGTTTTGTCATTGAATTGCTGAGTGCCGGAATTTGGCACCAACGCCCGGTGAATTTGTTAATCTTGTTCATTTATTGCCTCATCAAATATTGGCCATTTAAAACAAATGTATGCACGATTGTATGATTGTTTAATGAAGACTTTTCATATTAAGATAACTGTAAAACACTGATGCAATTAAACCATTTCTGGCTCATATTAAATGAATACAAATGCATACAAAAACATCACAACGATTATATTTTAGAGTGGGTACTGACACCGGTACTTTTAACAATCTCCAAGGTGCTGTGACCTCTGACCTTCATCTCTCCTGCTGTTGCTAAATGCTGCTTTCAAAGCACTCTGTGCATCTCTGTTACTGTAAGTGGATGTAGGAATGCCATATAGGAGTTATCAACATGTAATCCAAAGGGAACATCCAGCGGAGAGTGATGCAGAGCTGTGTTAGGGTGAGTGTCGTGTGACTAGCCCGTGAAGTATTTATGGAAAGTTTGAATATTAAATAATCTATCTGCTCTACATTTGGATCCCTGTGATAAAACTTGCACTTCAGCAACTTAAACACAACTGAGGGCTGCGAGAGGAGAGCTTTGTCAAGATGCAAAATGGCCAACTTTAGTATGTTACTACAACTGTAATATGCAGAGGATGGTCAGGTAAACAAAGAGTCACAGGTCTGACTCGGAGGAACCGCCACAAATCCCACTGAAGAGACCGCAAAGCAAAACAGAAGCACATCCTGCCTGCACCGGATTAGAGAAGCACTTAACGTCTGAAAATTAAATATAGATTCTATATAGATTTTTTGATCCAGTCTGGTATCTTTGGATGCGGACTGAAAAAGCTTCACTGCACAACAAGTAAGCGTGAACATGGTCCCATCAGTGTTTCATGCAAGGTGCGAGAGATTGCTTAGGCGATGCTATTAAATGTTGCATGTCCAATGAGGCCCTGGTGACACGTGGAAAAAAGAAAATGAAGGGCATACCTACACGATATAGGAAACATTTTATAACAACGAAGCCATGCTGGAACCAAAGTGACCAAAAACATTACCCCATGCCATTGTCCCTTTGATTAATCAGTACTACCCAACACACACACACACACACACACACACACACACACACACACACACACACACACACACACACACACACACACACACACACACACACACCACACACACACACACACACACACACACACACACACACACACACCTCCCAGTTGTAGGTCAGATTACCAGGCTGGAAAATGACCAGCAGCCACCAGCCAATAAATAATAAGGGCTGCAGCTGACTGAATCAGATTTACAGTAAAATATACAAGAAAATATACAGCATTATTTAATTCTTCTATGTACTGGCTGCTATGAGGCAGCTTGTCGAAATGAGCGCCATGTCCTGTTTTTACCAAGCGTGGTGTAAAATCCTCCTTGGAATACAAACAGGGCCTGGAACAAGCCTGGAAGTTAAAACTATCTCAGTAGCTTTTCAGCAAGGCAATCAGGAGGGGCAGACTCTGTTTACACAAGGGCCCGGTCTGTCCAAATACTATCCAGCAGGCTGCACATTCTCTCTGCCCCAGCATACGTAGCAGGCCTGGGACCCCTTCATACCGAATCATACAGTTAGAATGTCTCACAACACCTTTTATTAGAGTGCACAAGGCTTTAGATTGAGACAGAAGAGCACACTGGAGAAACTCTGCTCTCAAACTACAGATTAAACCAAAACTTGAGACAGCTGCTTTGCTGCAAAATTGAGTTTAACAACATTGTTGTATACTGGGTGCAAATAATGTGAATATTATTATGTTAAGCAGTGGAAATACATCCCATGGGGCTTATTTGTTTGTGAATTTCAGCCAGTCTCATCAACCCATTTCACTGAGAGTCAGCAGTGGCCTGTCTCTGACCCCTGTCCAGGTGGTTCGCTTACTTGTCTGTCTAGTCTGGGTTGTGGGAGAGGAGATACGGCCGCCGTGCCCCCTGGGGTACAGTGCCCTGAACTCGGCCTGTTATTACTAAGTGGTCCGGGGGGCTCTGCAGGTCTGGGAATGTCCGAGGGAGCGGAGGGACCAGCAGCCTTGCGAGGTCAAGGGGGGACCTGGAGCGGTGGGGGTAGGGGGTAACCACGGGTCAGCCTCTGGCTTCAGAGCCAGTGGACCTCATCGGTCAGAAAAAAACGTGTCCCCTGGCTGAACCCTCTGTGGCCGCAGCTTTACCATTCCGCTGGCCCTGCATGACCATCGATTTCTGTCCCCCTCCACCTCTCTCTCTGCCTTTCCTTCGATACCCGCCGCATATATTTCTCTCATTTGTTTCTTTTACTTCTCCACGCATCGCATCATGCCATGACCTGCGTCCCCCTGAGAGGCCAGAGACCTTCTACCAGAACCGCTGCCCTTTTATTTTTAATCCCGGGCAGATTGATTACTGGAGGGGGTCAAACAGGAGTGAGTGCGCTTTCCTATGGCCGCTACTGTCGGCTCAGCATATACCGGGGGCCTGAGCGCGCACGGCGACCGGCGATCGTTCGCAGTTCATTTGGAAAACCTCGCAGATCGTTTGTTTTCGAGGTAATTGTTTTGGAGCGCAACAGTGAGAGTATCCATTAACCAGCGCTACCTCGCCTGTTCTTTTAATTTTTCTTTTCACCCTCTCTCCAATTGAGCACCGTATTATTCATATTCCCAAAGCCTGTTTGCACCTGGCCGACAACACACACACACACACACACACACACACACACACACACACACACACACACACACACACACACACACACACACACACACACACACACACACACACACACACACACACACACACACACGGCATCTCATTAAAAGCTATAGGCCATAGAAACACTTTATAACCACAGAACCACAGCCAAGACAAAATGCATAATAAGCTCCGGGTGAACCAGGAATTATTCACGTGCGCCATCCTGTCATACATTAGCACGAGCATTTTCTGAACTGTCTTGGAGTTATATGATTCTGCTTAGGCGACTGTTTGTTGCCCGATTGCATCATATGAACCCTTTAAATTAAAAATAAACATTCAGCTGAATCTGAAAAATAATGGGAAGAAATGTTTCTTCGCAACGACCCATCCAAATCATGTGCGTAAAAGGACGCACAAAATCACAATTTGCGCACAACAGATGCTCAAGATGTGGCAGGCCTCGTGGGTGACAAACAGACGCAGAACTGACACCGCCGCAGCAAAGGGGGTAAGAAAACAGTTGCACAAACTCAGGAGAAAACAGTAAAACAGCACAACACAAGGATGTCATTTGTGCTATACGAAAACACACAACACTCTCACACGGAACTCCAAAAGTCCCTGCGCTAAAATCACAGCCCCGGCGGCCATAAATGGCCCCTTCGCCTGACCTCGCCAAATGCGCAGGGGCAATAAAACCATAAAACCGCCACCGAGCCATCAGACACAGATGAGCGAGGAACCGCAGACAGAAAAGGGGGGAAATGAAGTTCCCAGGCATCTTACCTTAGACGCCACCACTCTCAGCGACCTGTGGGCCATCTTCTTCTGCGCCGTGAGGGCTCTCACACTGGTATTGTTGGAGTTTCTTTGGAGGGTTTTTCTTCTTTCCAACGAGGAAGAAAAAAAAGTTTTTTTTCTTATGGCAGAATACTTGTGGGGTGTAAAAAATAGCTTGCTGATGGGTGGAAGGGGAGGTGTGTGACTGTTTGTGACGTGTGTGTGTGTGTGTGTGTGCGTGTGTGTGTGTGTGTGTGCGTGTGTGTGTGTGCGTGTGAGGGAGGGAGGGAGGGAGGGAGGGGGGGGTTGTCTTCCAAGACGTCTTCTTTTCCTCCTCTCTGTCTGTCTCTCTGTTCCTTGCCCTCTCTCTCTCTCCTGGCAGAAGGGGTCTTGTGTGTGGCTGCCGGATGACAATAGAGAAGAAGAAGGAGAAGAAGTGTTTAAAGAAGAACAAGTGATTAATGATTCCTCCTTGTATAATTCTCGCATTTTTCTTGAGGTGCCGTCCCTTCTGTCCTGTCCAGAAAATAATGGTGGTGAACTTTTTTTAGAGGGGTGGTGGGGGGCTAAAAAGGTGGGGGTTTGGCCATCCGAACCCAAATCTTCTCCCATTCAAAGAAGCAGCAGAAGGCCTCGGCTGATAAAGGAGGCTAAAAAAAAAAAGAATAAGGATTCCTCGGTGGATTTTATTGTGCACGGTGTCACCCCGCACCCAAATTCATTTATTTCAACTCGGACTGAGAGCGCTCAGGGGCTCTGGGGTTATTGTGGAGGCACATATGTGTGTGTGGATGTTGGAGAGGGGGTCTGTTTAGGTGCTCCAATATAGGACAATTGGTGTGTAGCGAACATTACAGCGTTAGGACATAGATATAATATTGTGCGTGTGAAGGAGGTAGAGGAGGGGGCATTAAAGCATTAAAGCTCATGGAAGTCAGTATATAAGAAGAAAATACACACGTGGCACAACAGCTGTAAATGAATGCACATTGTGGAGAAGCGTTAGCTGGAAAGCAGAAAGGTGAATACAAGTAAATGGAATGAAATAAAACAGTCTAATTTTTTTTTTTTGCGCTAATGAAACAGTGAAATGTTGCTTCGCAAGCCCTGATGCATGGATTCACCAGTGTGTGCGTGTTAGAGCCCATCTAGGTGTACAGTTTTAAAGGAGGGAGGTGTGCGCGCTGCAGCAGCCTTTCATAAACAGGAAGAAAACAGATAAATGGGTAGAGGGAGTATCTGTGGCAAGAGGCCCAGGGAGAAATCAACCAACAAGTAATAGGGAATCTTCTCCGGGCCGCGGAATACGAGCGGACCAATTTGGGGGGCACACTTTTTTTGTTTAAAGTTCATCGAGAGGAATGCTATTTTCTCGTCCTCCCCCCACTCGTGCTCTATATTTTTCGATACCTGCTCTAAGAAAAGAAAATGAAAATTAATACGGGAGCCGCGCCTTACAAAAGAAGCCATTCGTCTTGTTGATTATCTATTTGGTTGTCAGGGTTTGAGCTATGGCGCCGGCCCGCTCCCTTTTTGTAATATATAAAAAATAAAGCACACATGCGCGCACAGCACCGGTCCAGAAAACACCGATAGGAATGGGGGGGACTGTTGTGCAGAAATTACACTCATTAAAGCATTAAAAGAGCACGAACCGAGAAACTATTTAATGTTTCTCTCTCTCTCTCTCTCTCTCTTCAGAATCAGAAGAGGAAGGAGGGAGGGAGGGGGGCTCATGCTCTGTGTCGGGCCGGTGCAAGCGCGTCTGAGCAGCCGTTAAATTAACGGGAGAACGGGAGTGAAACGGAGGCACGGTTTGTGATTTAAAACGAGATTACAGGACGTAATGTACCAAGATCACTCATGGCCGGACAGATTAATCATCGCAGGCTGCTGATTTCTCAAGACAGGTCTCTGTGCGTTTGTGTGCAAAAACCAACAGTGAAATTAAATGAAATTATTTATTGTGTGCGCACGTGGGAGCGTGTGTGTATATATATATGCTTTAAATACATCCTTCACCGTTAAACGTCCGCGAGAGGAGAGAGGAGGAAGTTTGTTTTTCTGTCTCTCGCTTTCAGACCTGCTGTGGAGGCAAAATGGAAATTATTCTGTAAGAAATTTCACAACAAATTGGCAATAAAATCTAAAATTATGAATTTAAACTGGACGTATACGCGTAGAAAGCCTCGAATCTAACACTTACTATTACTAAGATAGATATTATAGAAGAAGCTGAACTAATCGTAATTCTAGGAGAGGGGATGAAAGAGAAGAGGATAGACAAATAACCTTTTTAACCATTTATTTAAATTTCTATGAACTATTTACAAATAATAGGAAGGTAGACACTGAGGAGGCATAAGCAGAGACAGGAGCAACTTACATGTCGGAGGAGGTAACACATGTTCAACAACACTATCATTGTTATTATCATCATCATCAATAACTGATCTTTGGAATGTAAATAAAATAACATCAATGAAAAAAAACACTGGCTGAATAAAATATCTAAAAACAAAAAAACGTGGCACAAGGTGACAGAACAGAGAGGAGGAGGAGAAGAAGAAGCGAAGAGCGCGCGCATTTAATGTGCGGAGAACAAGAAAAGGAGGGAAGGGAGGAAGAAACAGAAAAACAAATCAACACCGTTCAGACATGCAATAACAAAAAAAAGGCTCCTTATGTTTCTGAATGTCCCTGGCTAGAACAGTCGCTTATAATTAAATTACATTTTTTTTTAATTTCCACGTACAAGAAATGAATAGCGCTTTTTGTATTGCAGGTAATAATAATAATTATAATAACTCGTCACACAATTTCAAAAATATAAAAAGCTCGAAAAGCTGTCACTTCATTGAACGAGCAAGGAAAAAATAAGATGACCAAAAAAATAAAATATATATATATATATAGGTACAACTGAGGTAATAGGTAGTACATTGTATAGTGCTGCGTTTATAATGTGTACTTGTACCAGGATTTACGCTTTGAATAATAGTGCCCTTTGTTTAGGCAGCTTTATAAACCCTGTTTGGTACGTAATGGAAAAAAAAAGCCTTAATGTAATTTGATTTCACTTGGATCACCCTGTCAGTCTGTTTCCCTGTATACAACATCACAACATGAACAATCAACGGACCACATCGACGCTCCTGGTCATTCTCAGCAATAACAGCATAAAGTATCATTTCACAATCAACACTGAATTCCAAAAAATAATTAAAATTTTAAAAAGCTATATTTTGTCGTTAAACAAAACAGAAATACAAACAGTTATTATTATAACAGCGAGACAGGAAGCTGCCTGCTGTCATTTGGATCATACCGGAGGTTATATTTGATGTTAGAGCACTATCAGATGTGTGCGTGCGTGTGTGTGTGTGTGTGTGTGTGTGTGTGTGTGTGTGTGTGTGTGTGTGTGTGTGTGTGTGTGTGTGTGTGTGTGTGTGTGTGTGTGCGTGCGTGTGTGTGTGCGTGCGTGCGTGCGTGCGAATACTTCTCTTGACGAAAGTTCCATTTATTACACATGCGTGTGTGAGCGGGCTGGGAGGGTAAGGGGGCAATGATTTGGGGAGGGGTGCAGAGGGTAGGGGGTGTGTGTGTGTGTGTGTGTGTGTGTGTGTGTGTGTGTGTGTGTGTGTGTGCGTGTGTGTGTGTGTGTGTGCGTGTGTGTGCGTGTGTGTGTGTGTGTGTGTGTGTGTGTGTGTGTGTGTGTGTGTGTCTGGGGGGGGGGGGGGGGTAATGGGCAGAGCCGCGGTTCACCCCTTTGCTTTGTACCCGCAGAGTAAACATGACAAATGGGGCCCGAGTTTGGCATGATTAAAGATGAAAACGAGGATCCATCTTCACAAAAAAAAAAAAAAAAGTCTCGAGTGGAAAAAAAAAAAGAAACCACAAGCACGCGGGCACATTATCCTCAGCCTATACCGTCCTATGCTCTGTCATAGAGAGAAAGAGAGCGAGTATAAAAAGACTGAAATATAAAAAGCAGGGGAGAGAGAGAGAGAGATAGAGACAGGGAGAGAGAGAGAGAGAGAGAGAGAGAGAGAGAGAGAGAGAGAGAGAGAGAGAGAGAGAGAGAGAGAGAGAGAGATGAGGGGATAAAAGCAAAGCAGCGGTCGCAACATTTTCTCAGTTCGTTCAGTCTTCTTCGACGCCTTTTGTTCATTTGATTTTATTTTTTTTTATGAATGGGAGATCTCCCCCCCTCCACCCCCTCCCACGCCATAACGTCATATTATGTGTGTAACATCAGCACATATCAGGGCCGAACAGGCGGCAATGACAGCCCTCCCTCCCTCCAGAGCAAATAGGCGTTATTCCAGTCCAAAGTGCAGGCTCCGGTGGTTACAAGCGTGGCTGTCGCTTCGTACGTTCAGTTTTTGGAACAAGGGAGGGCAAAAAATAAAAAATAAAAAATAAAAATTAGATAAAGAGCCATAAGAACCGGGCTATAGGGGCCCGGTGCGGTTCTGGGAGCCGCTAAGAGCCTGGGAGTTTGTGTTGCTGTTAGCCCCGGAGCGGACCTTGGTGTTGGGCAGCTTGTGGTCCTTCTTCCACTTCATCCTCCGGTTCTGGAACCAGATCTTGATCTGTCTCTCAGACAGGCACAGCGTGTGCGCGATCTCTACCCTGCGCCTGCGCGTCAGGTACCGGTTGTAGTGGAACTCCTTCTCGAGCTCCAGAACCTGCTGGCGCGTGTAGGCCGTCCGCGAGCGCTTCGGCTCACCCCCTGTGTAGTTTGCACTCACTGTGGGACAACAATGGGAATAAATCACCATCACGAAAATACAACGACCACAAATGTAGCACAATAATAACAGGCCTTAAAATACTAATAACAACAACAATAATATTAAAATAAATACCCCGGCTGCACTTTGAGACTGAATAGCGAGCTGCAGCTTATTCATAATAGTGCAACGTGACTGTACACAGGCGTCATTAGTAATAATATTGGCTTGCATTAAAAATACCTCAAGCAGTTGTTTCCTTTCTGTGGGGCTCATTAAAGAGGATGCACCACAACAGTCTGGTGGCAACTTGCAAAACTGAAAACAATACAACAAGCCCCACATATGCCAGTGTATTGTTTGCATGCAACACAAGAGAAATACAGCCATGGCGCCGCGGTTGGACCTGCTGGTGGAATACAAAATGGCTGTAACCTTGGCAGACCCTTTACCGATCGCAATCCTCTTCTACCCCTACGACAGTGCTTTGTGTCTGTGCTTGCAGCTGTTCCAGCGGAACTCGTTTATTTCACACTGCAGTTTGTTGCATTTTCCGCCAACACATGTTGTCAGGTGTCATTTTTTAAGGCCCTGCGGCGGTGTGAATCCTCCCAGCACGGCCAGCCTGACGCTGGTGTCCAAATGTTGTGATTTGAGAGCAAATCGACGCTGAGCGGCGACGTTACCTACAGCTGTTTGCGCTGTTCTGACACGTTTGCGCACGCACGACCAAATCATATAAATACACATAAATAGATAAGAAGCACGTCAAAACCAGCGACCAACCAAGCAGACTGAGGTGGAATGAGAGCGAGGACGGCAGCATTGTCTGCCTTGTATAAACTGGTCGGGAATAAAGGTGGTGGCGGAGGGGGAACAGCAGCTACACGACAGCGCTGAACGGCCGCCCGGGTGATGGCTCCACAAATAGCAAAACCTACAACCGGAGAGCAGCGATCAAACATGCTGCAGTGGACTCCGATAAGACATGACAGCTGAAAGAAGTGTGCAAAGAGGGGGGGTGGGAACAAAAATGCAAGAAAGAGTATTCTTACCGAGCAAACAGCCTGGTGCAGTGAATGCATCACGGTGCGTCTTTTATAAAATAGGGGCATTTCGTCGCCACGCACGCGAACATGAGCTCCGGTTATCCCAATACGCAATAGGCGGCAAGTCTATTAGAACATTACGAAGAAGCCATAATAGACTGGAGCTATTCGGTTTTACATTAGTGTTTTACGGCCGGCTCCATAAACATGAATATTTCAGCTGCCATAAAACTTTCTCTCCCCTGGAACAACGCGTGGAGAAGGAAGGCTCGACAGAGTAAAGTACACCGTTTATACAACCCGGCCACTTAAAATCAAATTACCAAAGCATAAAAGCTAACTTATGGGCTCGGTCTGAGTTGTCATAAGGCGAGGAATTAGAGCAGACGAGCCTGAGATCGGACTTCAAAAGGCACCTCAGCGGAGAGGTGTAATAAAAATTTATGGAGGGTGTAATTATATTGGCCCTGCAAACAGACGATCGTAAATCTTGACCCAAGGGCTACTCTTCTACTTCTAACAGAAAACAGGGAGGGGAAGCCGTAGATTTATTTTATTTTTTGACGGTGGACACCTCGCTGACTGCATGGCAGCGCGTCTGCGGGCACAAAGGCGCAGCGAGAGAGATAGAGAGAGAGAGAGAAAGGGGGGAGAGGGAGGAAGAAGTTTTGCATGCAGCACTTACCGATGTTTACATGGACTTTCTTCATCCACGGGTAGACTACGGGGTCCTTGCGAGTGCTCGTGGGGGACGAAGTGCTTTGGCTGTGGGGTGTTTGGTTGCAAGACGCGGGCGGAGGCGGGCTGGGTGTCACCGAGTCGCAGCGGAGGCTCAGATCCGGAACTGGGGTGGTCTGCAGCCCGGCCGGCGGTAGGACGTGACCCCGCGGGGACATCACCACCGAGGCGGGCTGCACCGGACGCTGGCACGGCGTGTACGGCGGCTCGTCTCGCGGGTGGTGGTGGTTCTGGTGCTGTTGTGGGTGGTGGTGGTGGTAGAGAGAGTCCGGCTGAAAGGCGGCAGGCTCTTGCCTCTGGGAGCTGTAATAGTCCGGAGAGTGGCTGGGCAGATAGTCGCTCTGTGAGTATTCCTCGCACGGTGGGAACTTCGGGTCCACATAGTTGGAGTTGATCAAATAGGAGCTCATGGCCATTAATTTCAGTCTTTTTGTGGAATTGCACCTACTCGGAAAATATATAACTAAAATTTATATCTCATCCCTTTACTCTTCGGTTATTCCTGTTCCGTTGAACCCTCCTACTTTTCTGTCAAGTGAACAAAGTTAAGAAGCCACGTGACGGCAGCCGGCCAATGGCGCGCCTCCAGGACGAACCCCGGATAAGGAAATGGGATTAAGCATATACACGGCCCCCGCACGCGCATCATCATATGGCCTCAGTTTGTGGGCATTCACAGTCTTACAATACTTTCCTCTCTCCCTCCCCGGGCCCCGTTCTCTCCCTCTCCCATTTCTCTCTCTTTCTCTCCCTCTCTCTCTCTGTATCTCTCCGCCGCATGTCGGCACGCACGCCGCCCTGAAGCAGCCAGAGAATCACAACAATAACAAAGCGCGTCTGACACGCTGAAGATGCATTCCGCGCTGCAGAACGCACGCGCGAGGACACACACGAGCAACAGTGTACAGTATAGATGACAAGTCCTTCCTTATTGCAAACGAACCCCTTACCCCGGTTGGCTGCAACTTCAAACAGGGGAAAAAAATAAAGCAAAAAAAAAAAAAAAGAGGCAGCAAAAGGAAAGAAAGAGAGAGAGAGAGAAAGAAAGAAAGCGCTTGGGGGGATTTAAAGTGGCGCCTGCACCACCCTCTGTGTATATATTCGGGGGTGTGTAGGGACGTGCTTGCCAAAGATTTTGCTTTTTTTTCTTCCTCTTTTAAATCGCTAATAACGGTGAGTGGAGAGTGGCCTGGCCTGCTGCTGCTGCGCCGCCACCCAGCAGCAGCAGCAGCAGCGTGTCAGAGATAAATCTGGGCTTGTTTAGGATCGATAGAAAATTCATCAACTAATTCAGGTTACACGGGCCTTCTAAATCACTAGCAGACCTTTGCATAAGGAACGAGAGTCCGGTGTGTTTTTTAAAAACCGCCGTGTTACTCCAACAGGCTTCCCGTTCCACATTTCACTCCCCTCGCATGGCAATTCAGCTCCAGCCCGGGTCGTCTTCTGCCTTGCATGAATAAACAGGATACACTTCCCTCCCTCCACTTTCCGATATTAACATCACTGGCATAGCGAGTCCATATGCCTCTTTCAGACCGCGCGGTTTGCTTTTGCCCTTGAGCTGTGCATTACTGGACATAGATACACAGCTCTTTGTTTTTTGTTTTTTGTTCCTCCTAAAGGAAATTAATTTCCCCAAGTGTGACCTGCTCAACACGGGCTGCCACAGTTTTTGTTTCCCCATTTCCAACTCTGACACACCGCCATGTAACACACACAGTCAATCACTGCAATAAAACAGACGCACAGCAAAGGACTTAAATCTCTATTACGCAGAGAAAACACACGGAAACCAGACAGCCCACTGCATTATGAATACTACTACTACTACTACTACTATTAATAATAATAATAATAATAATAATAATAATTATTATTATTATTATTATAACAATAATAATCCGACTTCTACAGTAAAACTGCCGTTTCCAGTTAATATACAGTACATGGATGCGTAGAAACAGTACAGAAAAAAGTGCTACAAAACATGGAACACTGCGGTGAACACACACACACACACACACACACACACACACACACACACACACACACACACACACACACACACACAACACACACACAACCACACACACACAGGCAAGATGATGGAGATATCCAAGTCCTTTGTTTCGAGAAAATTGACCGTCTCTAAATCGAAACCTTACGCCCCCCTCACACACACTCACACCCTGCCCCCAATACGCCTTCAGATGAACAGTAAAGTCATTTTTCAACAGGAGAAATAATAAATAAAAAAGAGCCCAATTCAACCTGGAATTGGCCTTTACAACTGTGAGGCGGTTTGATGATCGAAAAAAAAAAAAAAGGTACAGAACTTGGATTGAGTTTCCATCACTCCACTGTGAGGAAGACGCACGCTTCAAAATAAATAATGAGCACCAGCACCAGTACAATCCTAACACTGGCGTGTGTTGAGGCTGATAGGGAATAAAAATCGTGGTTAAGTCATTTTTTATTAACTTTTACACTTCCACTTTTACAAATTCAAATATAAAGCACCGACCCATGAACGACACAACCCAATACCACCAGGTAAAGGCCTCTCGTCGCTGCGTTGGATCCATCGCTGCCGTCGTGTAATAATCCACTATATACTCCCCTAGAAGCGAATTTGTGATTGTTTTAATGATTTTTACACAAATCCGGATCTACAGGGTAGATATAGAAGACAGCGGCTCTCTGGAGGCACAAGGTTACACCGTCGATAGACTTTTATTGCTTTCATAAACCCGCTGTCAGAGCCACACTGGAATATTCTCATCCATCTGTACTGTGTGTGACCCCTGACCTCCTCACTGCTGCTGGGGATCTGGGAAATGAAGTTATAATGCAGTAACACTTCCTGCAAGTCCAGGGCGACCATAAAACAAAACGACATAAAAAAGTAAGAACAAATATATATGTTTCTCTTTTTTCACGTGCAGCTTTAAATAAAACATCGAAAGCTTGAATATAAAAAATATAGGTAGGCTATATTCCACCTATTCTTATATAATGGGCATTTAATTAATACGTGTGTGTTGGTATTTTCAATCTGGCTCAGTGTCGGATATAAACATGCAAAGCAAGGATTGTTAAATATGATTTACTGTTATAGAATAATACTTTGTGTATACATATTAAGATCATATTTCATTGTGAAGAGGAGATGAGGCTTCTGTCAATGACACACATTTTTTAAAACTATTTTTTTTAAAGATATTAAAAAATAAATATTTCCTTAGCCAATATAGTTTTTAACTGCTCCGTTTAAAACGAATGTTTTATACAAAATCAAAATATCCCCAAAGCTTTCCACCCATGTAAATATCCATACACACACATTATCCAAAGGAAGCAACAACAACAAAAGAAAAAAGCAAACTTGGCAGAGCCATCCGAGGCTCGTTCTAACAGAATGAACGCAATTTAATGGAAGAAAAGACAAATGGTTTGGCACGGGGAAACACCGTCCTATCAGAAATGCTTCTGAATGATTGCACTGAAGAATGGATGGACCGATGAATAAATGAATAAATGCCCCTTCACTAAAATGAATTGCTGTCTGACTCCAAAACTCTGATCCAACTGAATTAAAAAAGGAATCCACAAGGGCCTGCGCTCTTTCATCTTTATTGCTTGTATATGTGTAGGTCTATACATCTATCTACCCATTAACTATCCATATAACTAACTGACTAAATAATACAATTTTACACAAATGAAAAAAAACACAACATTGATTTTTAACATTTAATTCTAGTGCATATCTTTGTATTTCTAGGAGCGAAGACAAAGAATAAACCACCACGTGTTCCTAATGGAGGTGTAAGCTCTTCGTGCTTGATGTAATTTCTATCCCTGCTCCTGCGCTGCTCCCACATTGATTTCGTGACACTGACACTCCCTCCCTGCTGCAGGCAATATTGCTGCTCTCTGTTCCCTCAAAAAAGTTGCTCATACATCAACAAAAGCACGGAGACTCCTCAGACCGGAGGGAGAGCCACTGATGACAACTTCCTTCTAATCCGCTTCTAGTCTGTATCTATTATTACTAACTAACTAATATATGTTTTTATTTGGATTAATCTACTCTTTGTATGAACTCTCTGAGTGTTTTACTTCCAATACAGCCCTGTGTAGTCTCGGTTTTGATTCTGCGCAGGTGTGCGCGTATATCCCTGTCACCTTGACCTCCCGCTTTGCCTCGGGGCATCTCAGGTATCGATCAAGGTGTGTTGAGTCTGACTGCGGCACTTCCCTTCCCTCTGTCAAGTTTGTCAGCGGTAAGCATTCAGTTAGAGGGGAGCCTATTGTTTAAGGCTCCAGGTAAAGGTCAATGTGCTCACCGAAG
The DNA here is from genome assembly GCF_963691815.1 of Echiichthys vipera. Lineage (NCBI taxonomy): Eukaryota > Metazoa > Chordata > Actinopteri > Perciformes > Trachinidae > Echiichthys > Echiichthys vipera. Next base: position 5,373,868 of record NC_139842.1, on the reverse strand, counting down.
AGAGAGAGACACACACACACACACACACACACACACACACACACACACACACAGACACACACACACACACACACACACACACACACACACACACACACACACACACACACACACACACACACACACACACACACACACACACACACCAGGTGATATTTAGATGTTAGATACGGAAAGAAAAGCAGACCAAAAAGATCCGGATTACAAAGATGTAGCTAATCTAACCTCAACAACACAAACACACTGTTCGCCTTTCCATAAAATGCAATTTCTAGTAACAAATAATAAAAACAAATAAATTGCTTTATTTTCTGTCGAGTTTATTTGAAAATATGATAAATCCCGAGGCCTTCTTCCCGTTTTTCCACAGTACAAAAAAAGATGATTCAAAGTGTTTCTGTGCAGACAGAGAGAGAGAGAGGGTGACAGTGAGTGGAAAAGGTCAGCGGATCTGGATTTAAACATCTGCCTTTTATTGCGGGTCAATCCCGTTTACAGCTTAAACACCAACACGCTCAAACTGTGACTTCCCTGAGGTTGAAAGGTTTTTTTTGGGAGGGAGGGGGGGTTGGAATAAAAAGCAATAAAATATTCAAGAAGCGGAAGAGTGCAGGGGTGAATAAATAACCTGTTAAAAATTTACGACCTTTCTAACAAGTTGGTCCCATCAGCGGCTCACAAACTCAGCTGTTGAGGGCGAAGCTGCCGAAAAAAAGGCAGCTCTGCTTCTACTTTGCACAAATTTGGATTTGCCTAAAATGGATTCGTTTGAACGAGATAAGGTAAGATTTCATCGCGACCACTATATCCCGAGGTATTTCTATAAGGCAGGGATAAATAGTGTTATTTAAAAGGCTCGTGCAGCAGGAAACTCAATCCGTGAGAATAAACATTTGTCAGCTGCGTGAGAATTAATATCCAAATACGGCTACAATGAGGTAGCTT
>NC_139842.1:5240423-5370423 GCF_963691815.1 Echiichthys vipera | reverse complement strand
ATCTCCAGCAAATCGGCAGCTGCGTTCCGTTCTTTTTCCTTTTTTCTCTCCACACAGAGAATCAGCAGTCACACCTCAGTTCCCCTTCTCTCTCTCTCTCTCTCTCTCTCTCTCCCTCTTTCTCGCTCTCCTCTTCCGACGCCACAGGTTTTTTTGACCTCTTCGGGATTCTTCGTGGTGTCTTGAAAAAAAAAGTCGCTGTCATTTCCGCGGACAACCCCCGCTCGCCTGCACCCACGCACGCGCGCGCACAGACGCACACACTCCGGTCTCCGTTAAATTGTAAACATGCCTGTATGCGGACCGCATCACTCGCGATCCCCGTTTAAGTAGCCACAATAATACTTCATAGTTAGAACCGACTTCACGGCGATAATCCAGCGAAAACAAAGACGGCACGTCGCCGTAACGTTGCGACACCAGCATCACGCGCTCTCGTGCGTAAAAACCCGACCAAACTGCCGTTAAATGATAGAGGAAAACCCCCTCAGCGGTGGCTGTTCCAAGTGTTTCCCGGTGTTACAGCGAGCAGTTTGGGGCTGAGGGAGAGCGAGCAGGGCAGCTGCGGAGACTGTGGACTCTTTAAGGCATTAAGTGTTGTGTGTGTCTGTCTGTGTGTGTGCATGGACTCAAGTTTTCAAATTAATCTGCCAGTTTGGCACACTCTTTGTTTAACGGGCGAGGCGTGTCACTCCGCGTCCCCGGTACACATTTTAATATTGGTGAGACGCGCTGACCTCCCGTTCACCCCGAGCACAACCAACCCCTCCCTCCCTCCCTCCTCTCTCTCTCTCTCCCTCCCTTTTCCAGACCCTCTCTTTCTGCCATTTCCACCTCTCTCTCTCACTCCCATCTCTCCTCTGTCTGTCATTTTGTCCTCTCTCTCCCTCTCCGTCATACTACATTGAGTTGAAGTCATTACTTTGAAGAAAAATGGTCAGTAGATGTGAAAGAAGTAGGGGGGTCTTTTTTTCTCTCTCTCTCTCTCTCTCTCTCTCCTACACACACACTGACACACACACACACACACACATGCAGATTGTCTTTTCTTCCAGGATCATTTCTCCTCTTCCTTTTGTCGTATAAATATAAATGACACCGCCGTGCACGCTGACATGTGAACCCGCAGCGCCGCTCCAGAGTCTTCCATATGAATATTTGGGTGGAAACAAATGTGTTGTGTTGCAGCTCAACCTTCTTAACAGGCCGCGTGCAGATCAGTCAGGAGGTATCAGGTGGAATTATATTGATGTTATTCGACTCTCTGCAAGCCGCCGATGGATTTTTATCGAGTTAACTGCAGCCATATGTCCACACTTACCCTTTCTCATTTCACTACTATTACTTTCCTTATACTTCTACAGCTTATCGCCGTGTCGGTTACAGAAAACAGACGCGTGTTATTGTTTCTTATGTTCTTTCATTGGGTTTGACATGGCGAGTATGTAAATAATAGATTTATTATTTAACACCACTCTCTTTATACGCCTTTAAATGTCTTATATGTATAAAGATATACATATAAGACATATACAGTGATATGCACGTGCGATGTTTTAGAAGTGCCGTGCACGCGCAAACGGTGGAGGTTAATTCGGTGAACTCAGGATGAACCTTTGGAGAAAGACGGAATCTGTAACGTAGTTATTCACCCATTACCTTTTTGACGTGTGTGTGTGTGTGTGTGTGTGTGTGTGTGTGTGTGTGTGTGTGTGTGTGTGTGTGTGTGTGTGTGTGTGTGTGTGTGTGTGCGCGCGCGTTTCCATGCGAGCCCAGGCCAGTGTGTTTTGTTCAGTAAACGGATTATTTATTTACTGAATTATCATTTTGCTCCTCTGTGGCGACTTATATCCCACCCCCTCCCTATTTTACCCACAAAGCATCGCTCCAACAATAAGTGTCCAAACGGTGCTATTCAACAGGAGCTGAGATTAAACGACTTGGAGCTCAGATTGTTTCTCGCACTGTTTGAGGTCAGGGCAGATCCAACAAGCTGCGCGAGTTCGCTTTGCAGCTTTTAAAATGATTTAAAAACATGGGGATTTTTATATTTGGAATATTTATTCTACGTACACACTCCACATCTAAATTCGTGGGAATACCCAACAGTTTCTTTCTTTCTACAAAACCTTCAACAGCAGCAACAAACCAATTTGTCATGATAACTTTTATCACTGTTGTTATTTTTATAATTATTCATATCTATTGGAAAAAACACAGCTAACTATTTCCTTACAACTGCGTAGTAATATCAACTGATGGTCTAATCAGAATCAGAATCAGAAAACCTTTAATTTCCCGCAGACGGGGAAATTATTTTGTTACAGCAGCAACAGAATATGACAAAATAAGATAAAAAATAGCAAAAATAAACAATAAAGTTAAATTTAAAAAGGGAAGAAATAGAAATAGACATATGTACATATTGACATGATATAGTGCAGTTGTTCTTGTTTTGTTTGTTTGTAATAATGTGATATGGTTTGAATAAATATGATTAAATAAGTCCAAATAGTGCAAAAAGCAGAAGTGACCTTGGTACAGGCATATTGCACAGTGCAGGGTACATGGTACAGGGTACAGGGTACAGGGTACAGGGTACAGGGTACATGGTACAGGGTACAGGGTACAGGGTACAGGGTACAGGGTACAGGGTACAGGGTACAGGGTACAGGGTACAGGATGAGGTCAATAGTCTACTCGGAAATAATAATTACACATCCCCTGAGAAGAACACCATGTAGCCATAGCTACACTGGTTGTAATTTTTGCAAAATTGTATACTACTGTATACTGCCCTACAAAGCCTACCTACGTTCAGTAGCTACGAAATCACGAGCAACATGACTTCTGCACAGTTTATGGCCTGAACATATAGAGGTTGGGATTCATTTGGGTGAAAATCATACCATGGCAAACCAATAAACTATAATCTACCAATTATGTGACACATCTATTTTAGTTGGGACAGTAAACAGATTTGAAAGCCATTTTTTATTGTTGTTAAATGATTTCGTAGTTACTGAACTTTGTATGCTAATATACGTGGTTGTGATTTGCTACAGAATGCGCTGTCTTTGATCACATGTTGCTTGTTTTCTATTATAAAAGCACTTTGAGGACAGGCAGACTATGTGTGAAGCATTTGAGTCCACAAACTTCCCTACAGGGACGACAAAGTGCGTTGCGTCTCACCGTATCACATCGTTTTCGTGTCATATCGTTTACAGTTTTATTTCTTTTTTCAAAAGCAATAACAACAAAACCTGTAAATTGAAACGGCAAAGACGAGTTAATTATAATTATTATTAATGATAATGCCTCGTGGAAATAAAGCCAACAGCTTCCCATTGCCTTAGCACTTAGCAGCTCTCCACTGCAGCTCGACTTTAGAATTACAAAGGGAGGAAAGACAGAGAGCAGACAGAGGGATGGACTGCAGAGGGGAAATGGTTTGAGGCTCATTTTTCTCAGCTAGACAAGTAAACGGGCCATACACACATTCATCTTGCAGTGGAAAAATCTGATAAGGAGAGTCATATTTTGTGGATGGTGCGCGAGATAAGTTCATTTTTGACAGCGCGGGGCTGATAAGGCTGAGGAGAGGAAGAGCTCCGCTGTGCTAAACTCCCTCTCTAAAATGGTTTGAAGGATACATAAACAACTCTAACACACACACACACACACACACGTACACACACACACACACACACACACACACACACACACACACACACACACACACACACACACACACACACACACACACACACACACACACACACACACACACACGACCCACTAATAACTTTGCACGGTTGTTAAGACGTAATAATAACACATATTGATTGTGATCCATGTTTCATTAAAGGCAGTCTCCTACTTTTAAATCAATTCTCTTGTATTTGAATATATTGTGTTTTACTTTGGACCGTGTACAAATGTGTCAATAAATCAATTTGATTAAAGAAGCATGTTAGTTCATACACGTTTTGACTGTTGCTAATAAAATATATTAACTCAGATTGAAGTTTATTTGAATTTTTATACATTTGTATTCTTTTTTTTTTTACAGGACCATGTCTAGTTTCAGCAACTTGTGGCACATTTGTATTTAATATTAAAGTTAATAGGCCTGTTACTTCTTTTCCCCCCTTCACATCAGGCCAAAATCTCAGACTGTGCTAATCTTTGAAAAAAAGAAAGTGACTGGTATGAAATACAAATGTTAGCTGGTGTGAACACAATGTGTAGCCAAACACCTGCACCCCCCCCCCCCCCCCCCCCAACACCCACCCACCCACCTCCATGTCACCGAATACCTTCCGCCACCTTCAACCCCTCCATTTTTCCTGTCTTTCTTCTCCCTTCATCTCTCTCTCTGTACACTGCGGCGGCGGGAGGAGCTTTGCTTTTGTTACCGGGGAAGGGAAGGTCAGGCCTTCACCTCTCCTTTGCCTCCTGCTATCATTTCTCTCATCTGTACCCTCTCCCTACCTCTGCTCCTCTTACTCCCTCCCTCCCTCTCTCCCTCTCTCCCCCCTGTTTTGCCTTTGACATACAGCAATTGGTCTGGAGTCGAGTGAGTGAGGAGAGGCGAGGGCGGAACTCACGCACGACGGTGAACTTTTGACCCTTCAACTCCGTGAACCTTCTGCTTTTGGCTGACTATTAGCGTGGACATCCAGCCGGGCTGTTGCCTCGGGCAGGAAGACAGAAGGAGATAAGAAGGAGGGGAACAGCGACAGTGAAGGCTAGGTCTTAATTCACTTGCTGGGTTGGAAACCGGTCAGTGTTTGGACCGAGCCCGAGTTGCTTTTTCCTCTGGGTTGTTTGCCCTCCCCTCCGGCTAACACCAGCCGTAAAGACGCACAGCCTAAAGGAGGCAGACATTAATCGACAGCGCCTCCTTAGGATGGTATTTTCTCTTCCTCTCTGTGCTTTACACCCAAAGACATCCAACACTCGCCATTAATCAGCTGCAGAAGACGGCGACAGTTCTGACAGTTGTGTATTTTAACAGCGAGGTAGAGACGGGGGGTTGTTGCAGGTTATCGTCGGTTAGGATTCAAAAGGACTGGGGCGCGTGCAGCTGGGAGGGAGGGAGGGAGGTAGGGAGGTAGGGAGGGTGGGGACTCGCGGGGGGCGCTCGGGCTGGTTCTCGCTGGTCTGAAGCGGGCTCTGGTGGCGGCGCGAAGGAGCTGCATTCTCCGGGAAAAAAATATAATCCTCTGGCACACCACGAACCATGCAGTCAAATAAAGCGGCATAGTGGAGAGGCTCAAAGGCATTCTTTCTTTTGTGTGGTGGAAAAAAACAGGGGACTTCTGGGACATAGGTGCTTTACTGCTTACAGTGTCTCACGTGCTGCTATGGAAACGACACACACTCTTTTTTTTTATCATTATTATAGAAATATTTTTAAATATCACTGTAAAACAAACGATTGGACTCTCGTTAGTTTGAATTCAGTTTTACACACCTGTGCTTATTTATTCGTGGATTTTGTTGTTTGATTTAAATATTTTTGTATGTGAGTCTTTCGTGGGTGTATGTTTTTATGTTGTCTGTGAACTCCTGAACGAATACTACTTTATATCACCGTGTCATTGACCATAAACTGATAAACTGTAGCCTATAATAATACTTATAACAACAATAACAACAACAATAATTATAATAATGATAATAATACTCATGTTTCAAGCTGTTTTAAGTTAATTATATTTTGCTTTTATTATTAATATTTTTTATTATTATTGTTGTTATGAATTTGTTATTTATTATTATTATTAACACTAGAATAAAGTTGTATTGATAAAGTAGTAGCATACCTTAAATGGTAGTGGGGCCTTGATAGACTAGGAACTTGTTTAAATTCACAACACTGGGTTAACGTGCATGTTGCCTTAATAATAATATTAATGATAATAACAGTTAATAATAGTTAATTATAGGCCTATCCTTCATTTGATTTTGATTATTTAGAGATTAGATTATTTTTCATCTGTCAACATCCAATGGTCTATCTGTGAGAGTGTGCTGCCCGAGCACACACGGAACATGGCATAACCTGAACAAATAAACACAATACCCACCCATGACCTGTGCAACTTTAAATATTTGCAAGGTTATCGGCTTGTCATAACCCATTGCCAAAGCAAACAAAGGCTATTCTGGCTGAATTCATTCTCACGGAGCGGCACCGATAGAGGATTGTATTGACTGCAAACACTTCAAATAAAACTCGAGCTTTCATTTCGAGCCTTTAACGGTGAGACGGTGGTCAGTCGTTGCAGTTCAATTTACTTGTGTGACAGAAAAATCGCACTGAATAATTGACTTAAATATATGTGTGTATGTCTTATGTGTAATGCTGTATTATAATTAATCGTGCGCTTAGCAGCATGGTTTTTGGTGGTTGGCTTGGTGGAACCGTCGGGTTACCGCTGTGTGTTTAGCAGCCAGCCTGATATAAATTGTGGAAGTTTTGAGTTTGACTGAAGTAAACATCCCTCCTTCTGACCCGGAAACGGGGAACACACACTGTCAGATAAATAAAAGCGGCCAGTTGTTAATTCCTTTCCCCTGTTGTTGAAGTAAACGAACAAACACACACAGAGAGACCTGCCATGGGGGGTAGAAGGAGCGCTCTTCAATCCCCCTGCGCCTGCGTGATAGTCTCCTGGTGACGTGCGCGGCTCGAGCCTGTCTGCTGACCTCGCGGTGACTCCTACTCGTGCATTATGCATGAGCCGTGGCCGCGCGGTTCACCCCTATCAGTATGCAGAAGACATTATGGGCCTCGCAAATGCCGATTTAAACGTAAAGCAATCACAGGAGATGCTGCGACGGGAATAAAGGAAAATAGTTCAGTGCGTGTGTGTGTGTGTGTGTGTGTGTGTGTGTGTGTGTGTGTGTGTGTGTGTGTGTGTGTGTGTGTGTGTGTGTGTGTGAGAGAGAAAAAAAGATTACAGAGGACAGGTTATCTGTTTTTATAAATAGACTTGTTTGACAATATCCCCACCTTTAGCTCCAGAATTGACTTTTTTGTGAATATAAATACGCAGCAAGTAGCTGGAATTGAACGAAATCGCCTCAAATACTCAAATAAAAACACCGCGAGTGTTACACGCCACTGGTTTGTGTGAAACACACGCAGGACCTCCCCATGCCCGGGTCATCCACCTCCTCTCTCGTGCCCTGCCAATAAACCCACCAAACACAACAAAACACACCCCACTGACTCCAATACAAAACCCTCGAGTCTCTCTCTCTCTCTCTCTCTCTCACACACACACACACACACACACACACGCACACACACAGACAAACACACCTTTGCAATGTAGTGAAAAAAGGGCCAGTCGCATTAGTTACTCACCCCACTCATCATCACCAACACACAGACTGTAAAGCCAAACTCAGCGCCTTCTGACAGCCTGGACAGGTTCAAAGGAGCAGCAAGCCCGTACACATAATACACATAATGCACATAATAGCGAGGAGAAGCGGCTCTGCAGGCTGGAGCTGCCCTGTGTACATAAACGGGAAACAGATGACACACACAGTAAAGACAAAGGAGCCCATACACAGCCGCCGCTGCACCTTCCCATGGTCCCATGTCACAGCCTCTCTCTCACTTATCCCAACAAGAAAAGGAACTACATTTGTATCACGCGTGTCATGTCCCGTTTCTCTGTTGTGTGTGTGTGTGTGTGTGTGTGTGTGTGTGTGTGTGTGTGTGTGTGTGTGTGTGTGTGTGTGTGTGTGTGTGTGTGTGTGTGTGTGTGTGTGTGTGTGTCTGTGTGTGCGTGGTGGGGAGAGGGGGTTTGCTGGTACTAGTGGGGGGTTCCTGTATCATCATTAAAAGGAGGAAGTTGATGAAAAATGAAATGTGGAGTTTTTTTTCGTCTTCCTGTTTACTGAACTGAAACTTCCTCAAGGACCCAGGCCGCTCCCGACACACAGACGCATGTGTGGGGTATGGGCTAGGGGGTATGAACCGTTATCTCACACCGGATATAGCTACAAAAAAAATCATTTTTTGTCGTGCTGGAAGAGAGGCTGGCTGCGTAACAGAGGCTAGACACATGCATACAATATGTTCTGGACTCCTATAATATTTTTATTATTAATACTATTTAGGTTATAGTTTTTGTTCACGAGACAAGAGATCAAACTATGGGATAATAAAAGTTTGTGGGTTTGTAACATAATACAAACTAGTTTTGGGAGCAGAAATCCAGTCTGGCTGATATTACGGGCAAATGATGTTTAATAGCCCATGTAAACTATAGCCTAGCGCATATGATAATATCATAAGCAAATACCCCATAAAAGTAATACAACTTGAAAATGAACTTTTTTCTGTTTTCATTAAAGCTAATTCGAATTAAAGAATGTCAAATGTGCGGTGACATATGTTGTAATGAAATTCACCTTTTATTCCATTATTTAGCAGATACAACTTTGGAAAAACAGAAGGTCTTCCTTTTAGCCTTTCTTGTTTTCTCCGCTGGAGTCTGAATAATTTATGGTATCCCGAGCGTGACACCGAATAACATTCGTGTGAAGTTTGTGAAAAATCATTGTAAAGGCGAAGGGCAGCGCCAGGAATCCCCAGACTGAAAATGCATTGGGGCAGGCCGGCTTCGTGTGTAAAGTGAACATAATAAATGAGAGTTTGAGAGCGGAGAGGTACTTCCGAGAGCTGAATCCTCCTCTCTTATTAGCGGGGGTGCAGAGGACACAGGATTAACTGTGTGGTCGCGGCGAGGAAAGATACAATCATACGTGAAGTACTCTACATAAATACTGTAAGAACATGTTTAGCTCACGGCCACTTACACTATGCCACTGTAAAAAAAAACAACTCACAAAGACACAAAGGACATTTCAGTTGAGAGAGTCAAATAATGTCGATAGAAAAAAAAAGAAATGAAATGAAATAAATGAAGTGTAAATATAGGGTAATAGAAATTAGGGGGGAAGTTATTGAAATAGAAAAAAATGTTCATATTCTAACAGTAAAATCCTCATACACACTTTAATCTACATTTTGATGAAAAAACGCACTTAATGGAGCTGTTAACCGCATCTCACGGCCTCCATCAGCCCTTAGCGGATGCAGTTTACACGTTTGAATAGAATATTTTCTGTAAATTCGACAATATTAATCATCATAATAAGCATAATTCTTTTTTTATAAGCAAAATTACGCTACCTATAAGGTTGTATGTCAGTGTTTGGAAGCATCCTCCTCTTATACTTCGTATTTGTCGGCCTGTTCTGGGCGCCATGTTGGCCTTAACACCATGAGAACTATAAGTTTAATTGTCTTATTTTTAAATGTCATGCACGCTCTTAACACCAGGGATTGGCTGATAACTAACGTGACGCCTCAGTGACTGAATGTTAAAAAAAAAAAAAAAAAAAGTTTGAAACTCTGCTCCACCGAAATGTGAGCGTCCGCCGTGACACGAGACATTAAACAATTTACATGATGGATCTAAGCAATAAGAACCGAGCGTGCGCGAGGAGAGCACGGCGCCGCGTGACTGGTAGCCGGGCTGTTTGACAGCTCGAGACCCGCTTCAGACATCAGAGGGAAATACTGTGGCGAACTAATAAAGATATAGAAGGAGGGTCAGTGGGAACAGTCAGACACTGTACTGTTAACACCTCCGCCGTCTCCCCTTTTTATCCTCGCAGACTGTGTCGGTTCATTACTGTTTCATAACCTCACATGAAGGTGCGGCGTGATCGACCAATATCGGTGATGCGTTTGTGTCTAAAGCTTTAACGAATTGTATCACTGTTGATTTGAATAAGGATACATTAGGTGTCACATTCTTCATATGCACTTCAATATTAGAGACACAAACACGTTCATTTCCCTAATGGGTTGGGTAGTTTTGCTACATAGTTTAATCGTTGCATCATGGAAGTGCATTAGCTTGTTCCAATGGAGAGTTTTGGAGTCAAGAGGCCTCATTAGTACCACTACCATTAATATTTAAAGCTGTTCAATCAGCCTGCTTTCATTCATATTGTCTAAACGTGTATTCGGTTGTTAAATCGGACTTGGATGCTGAAGGTTTTCCCAATCAGGATGAGTTTTATTCCCTTCACATACAAGGAATCCGCCATGATGTTAACATATAAAGAGTACGATCAATGAAGAGTTGGGTGGGTGTTATCCAGAGGATAAGTTTTAGTGTCATCCAGGAGGGTTTTGTGCCACGCGGTTTAATTCAGGATTAACCAAATGTGACTGGTTTTCGGCTAAGTGTTTTGGTTTCGCGGCTGTTTTATTTATTCCAGTGAATATTATTTAGTCGTCAGTGCGTTTTCTAACGCACCCCATGCTGTAATAAACGATTTGACTAATATTTGGTTCAGTTGAGAGGTCTGATGGGCTTCGCAGATACAAAATGTCAGTAGCACTTGATCTAAAAGCCCCTTAAGAAAGCCAAATAGCCACACTTTACCCATGAGATTGTTTGAGACTTGGTTAAGATTGAATGTTTTTGTTGTTGAAACGTGCGCTGGCGTCTGGAAGTAGTTTGATTTGATTTACAAGTATGTCTCCAACAAAACGAGCTTGAGTTAGGCACATATACATTGTGTGTGTGTGTGTGTGTGTGTGTGTGTGTGTGTGTGTGTGTGTGTGTGCGTGTGTGGCCTAAGCTCTGGTGTAAAATAACCTGGAAGAACTCTGATGGCGAGTCTTGGGAATGTTTGTATCCACAAGGCTATTTCACTCACACCCATCCTGCCTGGAAAATACAAGGGCGGGAAACGGACAGAGATTTTCTTGTACCCAAGGACGCATATTACTACATATGTGTGTGTGTGTGTGTGTGTGTGTGTGTGTGTGTGTGTGTGTGTGTGTGTGTGTGTGTGTGTGTGTGCACTCTCTCTCTCTCTCTCCTTTATTGAAACCATTTTTACGCACACAGTGGCCGTGCGTAAAAGTGACAAAACAAACGTACTACGCCAATGTGAGACGTTTCCTCTCAAAAAATGTTGCAATAAAAACCATCAGGGAGGAAATGTGAATTCGTTTCAGAAAATTATTGCCATATTTCCCTGTGTATTAGACTGAAAGGGAGAGAGAAAGAGACAGAGAGAGAGAGCGAGAGCGAGAGCGAGAGAGAGAAAGAGAGAGAGAGAGAGAGAGAGAGAGAGAGAGAGAGAGAGAGAACAAATCAGCCAGTTTTTAACATTCAAAAATCCACGTAAACAACGACAACTACATCTGCTGCTCTGGGTCAGTTCCTCAGCCTTTCACTGACGGCATTGTGAAGGCAAGTCACTCCAACAAACCATATTAGAATTTAAGAAAGAAGAACCTCGTGGTGGAACCTAATTGTAGTCGTAATGCAGTCTTAACGCCATAAGCACTTTGGCATTTTCCTTTTCCATGTATTGGTATAGACACACATACAGACACACGCGGAAAAACAACGACAGTGTTGATGTAAACCAATCTGTATTTGACAACAGTGACATCTCCAAACTGAGCACTTCTTCACTTCTGTGTGCCTGTGCGCCACCATTACGCACGCACCAAACCGCATCTACTCATATAATGCGGGGCTACACAAAGGTACACCCCAACAAGGTTGCACACATGCAGCCTTTCACTCCATATGTGACGCCACCACCGTCGCACGGTCCGGAGCAGCCATAACAATCTCGGGGCTCTCCCGGAGCTTCCATGGCACTCAGCGAGCGCGCTAATCCAGCAGCACTACAGAGTGAGTGAGTGACATGGTAATTACACAGCTCTCTCTCCTATTGCCACCTCCCACCCCCTCCCAACTCTATACGACTCAAACTCACAGTCAGTCTTCAAACACTACTTACTGTGCGTCCTGGCTCTTTCTCTCCACCGGGTTGTCCCAGCGTCCTGAGCGGCACAGAGCGGAGCTCGCCGGGCTCGACGTGTGAACCGGAGAAGTAGTAGCGGCCGGTAGTAGTGGCCTGCTCTCTCTCTCTCTCTCGCACACATAAACACACCACCCACCCTCCCGCTCTGTCTCTGCTTTACTGACCCCTTTAGGATCCCCGCGAAGCCGTTAAACCGTCACTTGCTTTCTAGAATGTGAAATATATAGTACATTGTCAACTCCCCAAAACCATAAAACTAACTTTATGGACCCCACGTGACCAGAGGAGAGCCAGTGAGAGGTATCAGTCTGAGGCCAGGCCTGATCTTTACGATCCAACTTGGAAATAAAAACCCTCATCCGTTTGACATGTAAATGTCAAAGCTACTCCTTTTTATAGTTTGGCCCAAAGCAGAAGGAGGTTATCTTAAAAAAAACATCTCGACACACATACACACACAGACGAGGCAGGAGATAGCGGTTGTGTCCAGATGAGGCTCGGAGCAGGACCTCGCCCCTACCCCCCCTCCCCACCATCAGCTCACAAATAGGGCTGTGTATGAACAGAGAAGCTGAAGCATCAGTCGGTGAGTTTAAAAGTTCAGTTGTTTACAGTTGGAAATCGGTAGAGGGTAACCTAATTTGACCGGGAGTGGCCTCCGTTAGGACGGAAAGGGAGATCGTTTAGAGAAAAGTGACCAATTTGTCCACCGCTGGTAGTTTGTTGTCTTGTCAGACTTGGTCAGTGGAGATGAAAATTGGCCTGTGCGTCTGTTCTGTGTGAGTTTTACGCAGCTTGTTTAGTGATTGGTGAGCACGACGCCCTGATGCTGGTGAGGGGTTAAAAATGTGGCCTGGGAAACCGACTGCAGGCTTCTGGACTGGTGTTTGGTGATGCGTTTTTACGCATGATGGACTTCGGTTTCCAAGTTCAAATCATTTAGTAGATCTGAAAAATACTGAAAGTTGTTGACTCTATTTTGATTAGAGCAGGCTCACACATGTGCACACGAATATATAGAAAGTGGTGGACAAATGAAAATGCACAGAAGTATACGGTATAAGAAAGTGATTTGTTCTGCAAGACCTGGACTGGAGCTTTTCGGGCAATTAGTTCAGACCCAAATATGACTGAATCCGAACCAACCACACTACCCCGGACTCCTCTCAGTCAGATAAACGTTACAATGTGACACATCGACCTCAGCGTTTGGCAAAAGATTGCTGATTTGCAGATGGAATATATTATTCACAATAACCGGCAACTACCGCAAATATTCCAGTTTCCGAGGACGCCGCTCCAGCAGAAGCTGAAGACTTCTAAAACCCTTGGCTCGTGTAAATGTCATGCTCTTCAACCCCAGCTAAGCCATTTGTGCGGCAGTTTGTTACACGAGCAGCTGGTTGAGTCTGTCTGGTTTTCATGAGTACGGGGAACTTTATTGTTGTTGTTGTTTTTTTTACTCCAAGTTACAAACAAATACAAAAAGCTCATTGGCAGAAAGCTTACAGGCCTTACAGGACGGTAGCCATTTCTTTTACATTCACACACTCACACGCACACACACGATGACGCACGCGCGCTCTCTCTCTCTCTCTCTCTCTCTCTCTCTCTCTCTCTCTCTCACTCACACACACACACACACACACACACACCTACTGCAACTACAAATAGCCAACAGGTCACATTTAAAAATGTCAATATATATCTATATACATCCTTTCTGAAACATGTATCCAATAATTACAATAATAACAACAATAATGTACAGTTACACGTTTTGAATAATAGAGCTATAGACAACATTATGGATGGATAAGGAGATGTAAGCAACACACACACACACACACACACACACACACACACACACACACACACACACACACACACACACACACACACACACACACACACACACACACACACACACACACACACATTCACTGCTTCCTAAATAAAATAGGTGCAGTTCTGAATGGCAACAGAGAGAGTAAGAGAGAAGGGGGGGACTCTAGGCTATACACACGTTATTGGCTGTAAACAACTTACAATAAGAGCTCACATGCTAGCATCTCTAGAAAGCACTTTGTCAATTATAAAACATCCTCCACTTAACACACAAAACGCTATTCAGACATTAAACAACAGGTAGGTAGCAAGGTTGTAAGGTAGGACGTAAATAGAATTTGTTAGGTAGCATTATTCATCCTTTCCTTAAGTCGGCTCCTCTGCTCCGGACACATTTTAAAAACGACGACAACATACAGGAACACTACGTTTTTGTTTTTGTACAAGAGCAAGTACCACAGTCATTATTTTCATTTTTTTTTTACGTTGCTCTAAAACACCAAAGACCAACATGCCGAACAAATAAAAAGTGCTGCGCCGCTGTACAGTACTGTGTGTGTGTGTGTTTTAAAATCTAGATTTGGAATAGTTTTTTTTTACACGTTTCTTCATCATCGTCTTCTTTTGCTCCATTTCTGCTGGCTTCTTCTGATGTTTTTATTCAAGTTTTCTTTCTCTCTTTTTTTGACTGTTTTGTCTCCTTTCTGCTTCGCTCCTGGGGAAGCCTGTACACCGTTACCTTTCCAACTAGATGGACGTGTGGATGTCTTACTTAATGGGTTAATTTCTAGGGTTGGAAGGCGCTGCCGGCTGTTGCGAGGCTCATGCTTTTCAGTTTGTTGTCCTTCTTCCACTTCATCCTCCGGTTCTGAAACCAAATCTTGATCTGCCTCTCCGTGAGGCAGAGCGCGTGCGCGATCTCGATACGTCGCCGCCGCGTGAGGTACCGGTTGAAGTGGAACTCCTTCTCCAGCTCGAGAGTCTGGTAGCGGGTGTACGCCGTCCGCGCCCGTTTCCCGTCCGGGCCCGTCATATCTGAGGGTTTGGAGCGAACAAAACGCCGTTAGGGGGCGAGTTTGGATTCACCAACATGTGACATAAAGGTGTTATATTTTTAAAAATGCACACTAACAGTAGGTGGACAAAATACCATGAACACCTTACTGTACACTATAATGTCAAATAACCAGCTGCTCGGAAAATACCATTGGTTGAACACATCTCTGGCGGAGCATAAGCTTTCCAAGAGGCCTTGTTTTCTACAGGTTTGTCGCACTGGATTCTGCTGTATTGTTGCTACAGGTGTTGCTATTATTGTGTCCACTAGCTCTATGCCCTCACACACATAGACACTATACAGAAGGCCGATTTCACCCATAGTTTTATCAGAATGATGGTGCGTAAAGGCTCCACAGTAGTGCGTAAAAAGGCTGCCTTATTCTGACAGCAGTCTTTATTGACACCTTTTATTTCTGCCATTTCCACTTCACAGCCTGCGCTAAGAGATGTGCTTTTATTTGTCACATTACTGTTTTCTTTTTTTAACCACCCCTCTTCACCGTCACCCTCTTTATTCCCCCCTTTTGACTCCCTCTGGCTGCCTTCGGGGTTTTATTGCCCCGTCCTCTGTCTCACCTCCCTAATAAAGTTCCCACACGTAATAAAGCTTCACTTTTCAAAGGAGCAACAGCCTCCAAAGCCTTCCTGGCCTCTCTTTCTTTTTTCTCCCCTTTTTTTGTTTTCCCACACAGCTCTGTCTGCGCTCCTCAGCCTGTTGGGCTTTGCTGCTCGGCTTGCCTCTCCCCTGACAGATTTATGACGCTTTTGTGGAATTTGCTAAAATAAAAAAAAATAAAAAAAGAGGGAGAAAATACAGAGGGGGCAACCATCCGGAGTCCCTCGTCTCTACAGGAGGGAAATGCAAAACGAATTACACCCTGATGCACTGAGAAAACACGCTAATAACCAGAGGCTGGGCAGCTGTCCTGTTTTGTTGCTCTCTGATTTCTAAATAAGCACAAAATACACACTGAATGTGTATTTGCATCAAAGCCAGACACGACCTAAAGCAGACATTGTGTTCTTACTGGGAGATCCAAACACCTCGCTGATTGATTTCTGACAGTCTTATGAAAATATTAAACTGACGCACTGGAAAAGGCTTCGTGGGGTGCAGACAAAAATGAAGAACCGTTGCTAAATGTGAGTGTGTGTGTGTGTGTGGGTGTTCTCAAGCAGCCAATTTACTCAACTCAAATCAAATCAGCAATAAGTCTGCTGAATCTTTAGTGTGTATGCAAAGAGGCACAGAGCACCATGGCTCCCCATGTAGTTTCTACAATCACTAAACTGTCACTAACACCATGTGTCCAACCATATAGGCTACAATCTACTGAACCAGCAATATGAAAATGATCACCCTACTATTCAGAGCTAACACGCTGTTAACATAAGAGCAGTATGTACCATGGCTAATGTGCAGCTTTCTCATCCAGGGGAATATCTGTGGTGGAGCCTCGCTGCCCGTCGTGCTGCCAGCGGCTGATCCCGCCGGGCCGCCCTCTTGCCTCTGCACAGATTGCGTGTGCCCGGTCCTGGGCGTTGGGTTGGTGCCGTGGCCGGGATCCCGGTTGTGCTGCAACTCCTCGGTCTCTGGCGACCCGTCCTCCAGCTCCGTGAAGCGCTGCGCCGTGCCCCCGCCGCCACCGCCGCCCGATGAGGAGGTGGAGGACAGGTTTGGAGAGCTGAGATTACCGCTTCCTGGTTGCTCCGAGCGGGGAGACAAGCTCTGCGTTCCCAGTTTGCTTTCTCCACTACCGGGTGACAGGAGGGAGTCTGCCGCGGAGGCGAGGGAGCAGCTGGATTGCTGTCTGAAGCCTGTTTCCGGGGCTGGGGAGCCGAAGCCCCGGGAGTCCCCGACGACCGAGCCACCCCCGAAGTGTCCTCCGGTGCTGGCGGCGTTGCTGCTCCCCCCTCCCCGGTTGGTGACGGTCAGGTCCATGCCATTGTAGCTGTAGCCGTACGAGCCCGTCGCATGGTGCATGTTGGCGGAGGAAGAGTCCCTGTACGTCCCGCCGTTCATTGCGCCGCTGCCGGCTCCATAATTTAGCAGTTGATAGTCGGGGCCATTTGGGTAGCGCCCCGAGAACGAGTTTACAAAGTAAGAGCTCATTTAGGTTGTTTTAGAGAGTTGCAGGCTTACAGCTGAGTACTAAGGGGCGCTTGATTTGTTAGATTTCTCTTGGTCGTTATAACGCGGGTACTTTCAACGATTTATGATGTATTAGTGAATTATGGCGTTGCACTGTACTTCGTTTTTAGCTATGTATGCGCCGTCCAAATATGGGGGTGGGGTGGTGTGTGTGTGAGTGTGTTGGATTGAGGGGTGTGTGTGTGTGTGTGCGATGGGGGAGGTGAGGGGTGAGGTGAGGGAGGAGAGAGAGACAGAGAGGAGAGGGGGGAGGCGGTCACGTGCTTTTGTTGACCAGTCGTAAATTCTCGCCGATGACTTTGGAGGTAATTCATGCTCTGAGGTTTCTAATGAGGGAGGGAGGGGCGGGGGAAACTCTCTCTCTCCCTCTCTCTCTCTCTCTCTGTCTCTCTCTCTCTCCCTCTCTCTCTCTCTCTCTCTCTCTCTCTCTCTGTCTCTCTCTCTCTCACCCTTTATCCTGCTGCTGGAGGTGCTGGGGGTGAGCTCAGAGCGCCACCTACTGCAGACATAATTTATTGCAATGATTAAAAAGACTGAAATAGAAGGGGAGGCTGAAAGTGAACTCGAAAAAGAGTCTTAGAGAGCTGTAGTGAAAATACTCTCTCTCTCTCTCTCTCTCTCTCTGTGTCTGTCTGTCTGTCTGTCTCTCTCTCTCTCTCTCTCTCTCTCTCATCCTGAGTGTGTGTGTCTCATCACTCAGGCCTGTTAATTGACCTTTGCTTTGGCTGCAAATTAGGAGCCGGAGACCATAAACCATAAAATATGCCGATAATAAACACGTCAGCCCATAATATCACACCCATGCTGCTTTACATCTTCAGAGAAGACTTTAGGTTTTCCGTCCGCAATCAGGCCTAGGTGGAAAAAAATATTACTACAATTACTACAACTACTACTACTACTAATAATAATAACAATAATAACAATATAATTGTAATACCATAATAATAATAATAATAATAATATGTCTTAAAACAACACATTGAAACAATGAAAAAAAATAACAATAGTGGCTTGTCGAACGTCACAAATGTGAACTAATTTTTACTGCTCCATAAACGCCGCAAAGGCATTACTGCGTCATTATGCATTTCCATAGCACCATGACAGCACACAATGATGCAATCAGGGCCAATTTCTGACAGAGATTGGTCCTGAACGGGAGAAAGAGGAATGCTTCTCCTTTTTTATTGAAATATATTTAATAATATCATCACTATTTCCCCAATCATCCACCTCAAACGCAAAATGGTTCATGTATTCATTTACTGTTCATATTGTATAGTGTTCCCTCTCTGCTGTTGTCATATCGTCATCTTTACTTCAGCATGTCAACTGTATGCACATAATCAAATGTTATACATTACAAAATAATAACCATAACTTTAACCAAAGTAACTTTGCCACCTCCCCCCAAAAAAAACCTTTGTCGGACTCTCTTTCTTTCTTTCTTTCTGTCTTTCTTTCTTTCTTTCTTTCTGAATGTCTGTCTTTCTTTCTTCCTTTCTTTCTTTCTGTCTTTCTTTCTTTCTGTCTGTCTTTCTTTCTTTCTTTCTTTCTGCTGCCCCCTTCTCCCTGCAGCCTCCCTTCCAGCTGCAGAATGGAGGAGGAATGTTAAACCTGATCTGTGACGTCCACACTGGATGGAAATCTGCTGATTTATGATTTGTTGATTCCTGGGTTGGGATGAATTTCAGCCAGGGTGCCTCTGTGTGTCTGACTGTGTGTGTGTGTGTGTGTGTGTGTGTGTGTGTGTGTGTGTGTGTGTGTGTGTGTGTGTGTGTGTGTGTATGTGTGTCTGTGTGTGTGTGTGTGTGTGTGTGTGTGTGTGTGTGTGTGTGTGTGTGTGTGTGTGCGTGTGTGTGTGTGTGTGTGTGTGTGTGTGTGTGTGTGTTTGCTAGGCCTCAATGTGCACTCTGCTGCGCATGCTTTATTCTAACTCTGACACACACATGTAAATGCACACACCGGCTGGAACATGGGGCAGATGAAGTATTCCAGATTTCTTGTGAGCAAAATGGTACAAATGAATGCACTCTGTGGGGGTCTGCGTGTGCATGAATGTGCTCCTGCATGTATGTGAAGTCTCAGGCCACATTTCAGACACTCAGCTGCTCTCACACTGAGCAAAAGAAACCAGCAGTTGGAATGGAAATCATCTTGAATATTACAATGTAAGCAGGCAGAATAAAACAACAGCAACAGGCAGCAACACGGGCGTACGGATGCAAGAAACACACATATCTTTTACTCACCAGAGTTTGATATCAATACCAAACCAGCCCACTTTTGGCCTGAAAGCAGGCCACAGGGCTTAAAAGCACATAACCTCCCAAAGTGTGCCAGAAATGGCCTGTAAGCCGCAGGGACGATGAGGAGGAGGCACTGACCCAGTTGGCACACACTCATGAACACACTCCCCTCGTTATATATAGCTAGATTTCCACCACACTGAATATTTGTACAATGAAACAGCTCGATGACCACTTTGGTCCAAACAAATTCCACGGTTTCAAATAAGAACACACAATATTAAAACTATAGAGCATTTTAACTCTTGTGCTTGATATTATTTCTACTTTCTTTTCATAATAGCGTTCTGTTATCTCTCCAGTTTGCTCACTGGCTGTGTCAGGATTCAGGGTTTCAATTCCTTTTCAAGCTGGAGCCACACATTCTGAATCTGCTCCGGCACAGATTGTTCATGGATAAAAAACCCTCCTTTAAATAGAAGATATTCTTACATGTAGTGCACAAATGTGAGCGCAATTCGTTGTAATGTATAGACTACTTAAATCCTCATTTCAAGCTGCGCACAGATGTTGAAATGCTGTTAAGACGCCCCCGGTTTGGGGAAATTTCATATTTTAAGTTGAAATGCTACAGATTTTGTGTAATTTATGGTCTAATGAGACTCTTTCAAACTTTATATAATAAAACAAAGCGGCTTTTCAAGACTTAATATTTGTAGGAATAAGAGGGTAAGTGGAGGATAGCAAGCATAGACAAAATAAAGAGTCATTCTTTGCCCCAAAAATATGGAATGCACCAAACATGTGTGCAGTTAGTATGTGTTGGTCTGTCAAATGAGTCCTCTGGGTCCCAGTGAAACCATTTCCACTGTGTTTAACATAGAACATCTGCCAGCATGCAGCTCTTCTAACAGCAGACATTCTCAGTGTGGGAATCAAACTGCCAACCCTGGTGTAATAAGAGCCAAAGAAGGAGCCGGACAATAACCAAACAGCAGCACGCCGTATCAGGTTCTCTGCCTGTCACACCACCTTTGACTTTATATCCTAAGGACATTTGATATACTCTATAACAGCGACTGTTCAATCTTATTGAAGTGAATCAAACAATATCAAATCTAAACTTGCTTCTCTCACACACAGACTGCTGAATATATTTTATTTTCCCCTTGAGGTATTAATTATTTACTGCCAATCTAGATATCTATTACCTTGACAGCCTTCCTCAATGGATGGGCTTTTATTAGTAGATCAACTGCAATTGAATATAGTCAGGACAAGTTGGTTATATTCAAAGCTGGGATCTTGTCCAATAGACACATAATAATGCTTTAAAAAAAAAACTGCATGGCAGTTGGGGCATTTTAGGCAGTATGCTTTTGATGAACACACTCTGATTATGAGTGTTATAACTGGATGTTTTAAAATGAAATGAAGTAATTTTCTATGAGTCGACTGAATTATTATAAAGTATAAAGTAAGCAAACTATGCAGGAGCTTCAAACCAAGTACTTTTTTCGTCCACAGTCAGAAATCAGAAACGGTTTATTGCCCATGTTTGACTTCAAGTAGCAAAAAAAACAAAACTGTGCAAAAGTCTAAAGACATTTAAAATAAACTGATTATGAAAAAATGTGATAAAGTGCATTACTATGTTGATCCATGATTTTACGTGTCAACACCCGATCATTTGCAATAAGAGATGAACTGATTTTCTTTCTTTCTTTTTTTTTTGTTTGTTGAGTTTACGCGCGTGCGTCACTGAAACCCGAGAGATGGAACCCGCGCGCCGGTCACTCAGGGGACACGCAGAGTTCAAAGGGTCGCGAGGACATTGTCCACTTTGTCTGGGTGAAGTGTGTGTGTGTACGTGTGACGCGTCTGGCTGGTCAGCTCGAGGACAGGTCAACTTTCTCTCCCCGGGTCTGGTCATCAATTAGTTCAACCCGCCATCAGTAGTTAGCTCGAGCCCTCTTGTCACTTCCCCTCCGGACAACCGCGTGCGCTGCCTTGGCCTCGCCCCCCCCTACCTTCCCCGGTCTCGTCTCACCTCGGACGCTGTAAATATGTGCGTACATGATTCAAGGAAGAGGGTAAAAGGTTTACGACTCTTTACGCGCGGGTGTGCGCGGGCCAATAAATCATTAAATAAAACGCTTTCTACTTTTTTGACACTGAACGAAAATGTGTCCGTTCACTATAACGTTTAAATGCATTCATTAGCGGATCATGTACCAACCGACAAGAAGAAGAATATCTCCCAATACATACTTTACATTTTTATTGAGCATTTCTCATAGGTAGTATACGTAATTACTTGACAAAAACACTAACATAAACAATGTAAAAATGCATAAAATATACACTTTCCTGAACGTTTTTAGGTAGTTTGGAGAATAACATCAGTAGGTTTAACACCCCCTCCCACATTGGAAAAGCAACACACCTGGAAAGGTTAAATTACCCTCACCCCTCCCGCAATTACATCATTTTCACCGTACAAGGTGACCCCCCCCCCCCCCTCTGCTTATTTCTATACAGTTTAAATATGAACACCATATGACATATACACTTTTCCTCCCCATATTGTCGTGAGCGTGTTTGCACGTTTAATCGAAGGTATAATACACACAACACGTTTACAAAAGAAGAACAAAATCATCTTGGAGGGAGGGAGGGAGGGAGGGAGGGGAGTCCTAAAGCTTCAAAACAAGTGCCTGGCCGACAGGAAGTACATTTGACGAAAGAAAAACTAGGTAGGAGAAGAATTTCGGTGTTTTTTCTTTTTCTTTTTCTCGGAATGCAACAACAAATCGTGTCTTAACACAGTTCGGTGGCGGGTTACTCATTGACTGTATTTTTTAAATACACTCACCACCGCCCCTCACTCTTTTCCCACTGGTGAGTTGGATCGGTTCTTTCCACAGTCACACGGTTCCTTCTCAAGAGTCTTTTTTTTTACACATTACTTTCGCACAGAGAGGCAGTTGGATACATTTCTTTAGGGGTCCAAAAAAAAAAGGACTCCTCTTCCTTCTCGTGTACACGTTTCAACCCTGCTCAGGTAAAAAAATAATAAAATAAAATGAAACGTAGGCTACTTTTTTTCCCAGAGTTTTCACATCAGACAAATGTCTGGGCGAACGGGAAGGGGAAGGGATTAACCAGCATGTCTTTCTCCTCCATCCTCCTCTTTTATGTGTCTTACATCAGTCTTTCCCCCCTCTCCTCTTTCACTCCGTCCGTTTCTCCTCTTCCTCTGCACCGTTCACCGTGGAGGAAGAGGAGGATGAGGACGAAGAGGAGTTGATCAGCTTGTTCTCCTTCTTCCACTTCATCCTCCGGTTCTGGAACCAGATCTTGATCTGCCTCTCCGTGAGGCAGAGCGCGTGCGCGATCTCGATCCGCCGCCGCCGCGTGAGGTACCGGTTGAAGTGGAACTCCTTCTCCAGCTCGAGGGTCTGGTAGCGCGTGTACGTTTGCCGCCCGCGCCTCCCGGGGCTGCCGAAGGTGCCTGAGGGAGAATGAAAGACGGGCGGAAAGTTACATTTTAACCGAATGAATAACAAACAGCTGTAAGTGCAGGTGAGAGAGAGAGAGAGAGAGAGA
Organism: Echiichthys vipera; assembly: GCF_963691815.1. NCBI lineage: Eukaryota > Metazoa > Chordata > Actinopteri > Perciformes > Trachinidae > Echiichthys > Echiichthys vipera. Next base: position 5,347,605 of record NC_139842.1, on the reverse strand, counting down.
GAGAGAGAGAGAGAGAGAGAGAGAGAGAGAGAGAGAGAGAGAGAGAGAGAGAGTCACCTCCAGGGCTGGTTTCTATTCCATTCTATTCCTTTATAGTCTATTCTATCACTAAAATAATTGGTTTTACTGATTTAATGCCCGTTAATACAATTTACACTGTTCCCAAACCAGCAACTAGGGATCAATACAGTTAGATTTCAATCCATCTGTTAATCAACCAAATACTGTCAGTGGTGTTCTTCTAAAAGTGCACGTATTCTTGCATTAAGCTGCTTTACAGAAATACTTTTGTTTTAATAGCATATATTATTATTGCTATATAATTGCTATTAGTATTATTATTAAGCCTGAAGGGAAGGGGAACTTCTTGCTGAAGGCTGGAACTATGATTTCGGTTTCATGTGGACTCAAAATAAAGCGCCGTGAAGAGGAAAAAAACGACAACCCATTAATTTATTAAACTTCAGAAAGAAAATGACATTTTAATGTCGCTGCTGGTGAATAGCAGCATTCAGCGGAGAAGAAAGACACGCGTTGTTCCAATTTTCCAGCCCACGCTTTAATAATAATAAGAATAATACTCATCATATAATTATAATGAGAGTAAAGGGAAGGACGGTGACAGTATTTCACATGGTATTCCCACCAGTGAGGATCAGCTTCCCTGCCTCCAGTCTCCTCTGATCCTCTCTAACACTATTTTGGCCCCCGGTGGTAAACAAATCGCCATGTTGTCAGTTTAGCAGCTTCAGTTTCTGTATCGATCTGAGAGACAGGGCATGGATGAAAACCGCAGGCTGCTCAGGGCGCATATCTAAATATCCATAAATAAAAAAACAGCCAAACCGGATTATGGAGGAGCACTCAGGGTTCCTGTGCCACTCTGTTCTCTCTCCAGCTGCCATATGCATCTTCGACTGTCATTTATAGCCCACGTTGCGTTTTATTCCTTTATCCCTTTCTTTTGCAGCGGAGCCACTTTCCACCTCATCTGTCATAACTCGGAGTGTCTTGCAGGGCTCTGTACAACAGTAGCTCTGCATCATCCACCATTATTCACTCTCAACAGGCCGCTTCTCTCTCTTTAACAAAGATCCTCGGGTTTGCAGTGGAGAGGCATACGACGATAATTTGATACTTTATGGTTTAATCCACACAACAGTGTAAAACAGGACAGACTTATTTATGGCAGTCAAATAAACCAAACCCCCCTCCATAAGCTGATCCTGCGTGTCACTTTCACTCCGAATAAGGCAGCATTTGGACACTTTTCATTATTTTAGGTTTAATATCTAATCTGTTCAGTTATGCGTAAAAAGCACATATACTGTCTGCGGTGCAAGGTTAACAGTACAGGATCTATTTAAGATTAGAGAAGAGAAGCCTGGATGAAAATAGCAGCAGGATGTCCTGTATCAGTATAGATGACAAGTGTGTAAGAAGAGAAAAAATATATTTTTAAATGTAAAGTGATGGAAAATCTTGTTTTCGATTTGACTTTGGTCGTGCGTAAAAGCGGATTATGGACCTGGCAGAAGAATAATGTTGAAAAAATAAAATAAAAAAACGAACCAGTGACATTTAAATAGACTGCATGCTTTTAGCTTCCTCTCTATCTCTCTATCTGTTCATTGTTTTCACCCACAACACTCTCTGACAGGCTCTTCCTCTCTAACTTTCCTCCTTCTGCTCGGTAGCAGCGTCGGTCAGCAGGTCACATACAGTAACAGGAGCTCCAACCCAAACAAACCCGGTTTATGACGGACAATAAAATACCGAGCACATGACTGACTGACAGGCCAGCAAACGGGGATCATAAAAGCAGCTACTGTGAGAGGAGGAGGAGGAAGAAGAAGAGAAAGGAAAAAGACAGCAGAGAGAGGCTGACAGAGGAAACAAACGTCAGTTTTATGACGGGGATCATGAAATATGCACGAGAGGGGAAAGGAAGCAGAAGACACTCACCGTTGCACGAGTTCATCCGCTGCATCCACGGGTAAATGGGGGCTGATGACGGTAACTTGTCGTCCATCGTTTCACCGAACATTCCTTTTATGCTCAGTCCCGCGCACTCCGCTTTACGGTGCATGCCGTCCTGGCTGAGCGCGAGCTGGTGCTCTTCCAGGCTGCACGGGTGCTCCTTGTCCCGGTAAAAGCTCGTCGCCGCTGCCGCAGCTGCCGCTGCAGCTGCTGCCGTGGCGTAGTCGCATGCACCGGCTCCGGCTGCGCCCCCTACGCCGACTCCTGGCGCCGCCCGGTGCCCGCCGTACGCTCCGTTCGCTGCCTGCTGGTAGTAAGTGGACGCCGGGTACGTTTTATCCTGGTGCACGCCGCCGCTCGCGCCGTACGCCACGGCCGCTGCAGCGGTAACGGCTGCCGCCCCCGAATAGTGTCTGAGCGGGTGGTCGGCGGCGTATCCCGACGAGTAGAGCGGGATCTGACCCAGGAACGACTCCGCCGCCTGCCCGCCGGCACCCGTTCCCGGGAGCGTCACCGGGAAAGTGGAGTTGACAAAATAGGAACTCATCGGGAGAAAGTGTGAGAGGAGAAGAAGGAGGAGAAGTGAAGAGAGGAGAGGAGAAGAAGAGGAGAGGAGAGGGGAGGACAGGAGGGCACGAAACAAACACAACAACAACGTTCACACGATGAAGAAGAAGGAGGAGGAGTAGAAGGAGGCTAACGGCTAACGGCTAACGGTTCTCCCTCCCGTCCTCCTTCCTCTGCCTTCCCCTGCCTGCACTTTATGATTTGTTGTGTTTTATAGCCGACAGTCCGACGGGCTGCTGCTATCACTTAGTTTATCGCAGATTGGGAGGAGTGGGGTGAGGAGGGTGAGGGCGAGGAGGAGGGGGTATCAGGGTGGCTGAGTGCCAGTGTGGGACAGAGAGAGAGAAAGAGAGAGAAAGAGAAAGAGAGAGAGGGGTGAGTCTGTGTGTGTTTGTGTGTGGAGAAGACGGGATGGGGTGAGGAGGGGGGTGAGGAGGGAGGCAGAGACCAGCTGACCTCAGACTGACCAATGGGAAGCTTCTGTGCCTGGCATTCGTTCGCCCCTTTTCCTTTCGTTAGAGCGACCCCCCCCCCTCCACTTCTTATTTCCCTTCTTCAATCTAACACTCCCCTTTCTCCCTTTTTCTTTTTCTAATTTTCATTCCATTTCTCTTTCTAATCTTCCTCCGGTTCCCGGTGAGATTGCGCAATCACACCGGAATCCTCCGCGCGTTAAATTGATTCTTTATCTCCCTGTGTGTCCTCCTCCTCCGTCTGTTGTTAGATCCATAAAACCCAGCCACACACACGCACACGCACACGCGCACGCGCGCCCTCTATGAGGGGCGGGCTGCTGCCGCACCACCAGAGGCAACCGAATAATAAAACATATTCCCGGCGCTTTGCAGATAATACCGAGCGTATTAAAATGAATTTGGTGCGCGTAAATCACACCCGGGAGCGCGCGCGAGTAATGTGTGGTCCCGCTTGTGTGTGTGTGTGTGTGTGTGTGTGTGTGTGTGTGTGTGTGTGTGTGTGTGTGTGTGTGTGTGTGTGTGTGTGTGTGTGTGTGTGTGTGTGTGTGTGTGTTTTGCGGATATGTGTGTTATCCTACATTATAATGTGGGCTATCCTCGTCTATAATAGAGGTGTTTGTACATTTGTAATTGGTATATTCAGATCGGTGGGTGGATTTATGCCCCCCACGGCGGTCAATGTGTGAGTGCGTGTGTGTGTGTGTGTGTGTGTGTGTGTGCGTGTGTGTGCGTGTGTGTTTGCGCGCGTGTGTATGTGTGTGTGCGTGTGTGTGTGTGTGCGTGTCCTCTTTTTTTTTACCACAGGCCTTTCACCGCGGTTATTTTCTCCACCGAACGAGTAATTGATAATCTGTTAGGGATTTTATGAACATAATCTGATATCTGTTAATGTCTTTTGATGACAGATAACCCGGATGACACTGCTCTGTTCCACACCGATACTGTGCTACTTTCAGGCTGTGGTGTCTGCAAAAAATTAAAACTCAAGACTCCCCAGTTGTTCGCTTTGATCAATGTGTGCAGTGAATTATTATTTTCTTCCCCTGTGACACTGATTAGGCTGAAATGTAAAAGCAGGAGAAGAAAGAAAACAGTGTAGAAGTTTCCCATTTTTCCCATTTTCCCCCTTTTCCTGACACTGATTATAGCCTGAAAAGTCTAAATGGGGCCGTGTATGTTCAAGTAGCCTACATTTCGCCTGAATGCTGATACACACTAAAGGCTCAAGAAGAAAAAAATTCATTTCCCTACAGTTTATGTCTACGCTATCCAACCATTTCAAAAAAGTTAATATTAACATAGTTATCACATATGTAAGTAGGCCTAAATGCATCGTGTGTAACATTTAATAGATAATAACAGAAATATTTAAAAAGAAAACTACAAACTACAGAAGCTGTATAAATATTTAAAGAAATGTGAAGCGTGAAAAAATCCGCATCTATAATATGTTTCACGTCATTATCATTATTATTAAGGTTGTTATTATTGTTATTATTATTATTATACGGTATGTTATTATTATTACAAATGTGTAATATCGTATAATCGTACTGTTAATGTTGAGGGCGTGTTACTGTAGCCTACATGATACAAAAATACTAAGTCTACACCTCAAATAATACGTAGAGATATTCTTAATAGCTAAACTATTGTGACAAACTTGTTATTATTATTTAATCATGACATAATTGTGGCTATTGTTAATAATATAGTTATCGAGTTTTTCGGAATTATCCATTTAAAAGTAGCCTAAAAGACACAACCAACATCTAAAGAAATAGCTGCAACACACACACACACACACACACACACACACACACACACACACACACACACACACACACACACACACACACACACACACACACACACACACACACACACACACACACACAACACACACACACACGCACGCACGTCTCTATACCGCTATAGCTACTCTTGACTTATACAAATATGACACACATCAACAGCTATAATTTCCCACCTTTTATTATTCCTATGCTGAGGAAACAAAGCAGGGAAGTTAAGGAGCCTTCAAAAAAAGGAAAAAGAAAAGCAAAGAAACGCTAAGTCGGCCTGCTTTTCATTCGCACTTACAAACGGAATATGTGTCGCTGAGGTCGTAAAATAACCGCAGCCATAAATAAATCTCCCTCTCTGTGCTTTTCTCTGTGCTTCCCCTACAGGCTCTGACTTGTCTGCATGGTCAAACTGCAGACAGTCCCACTGACAAATAGAGACAAAGACTCTATTTTTACTTTTGCTTCACCCTCCCACCAGCCCGTCAATTCCTCCACGTCTTTCTGTGTTTTGAAAGTAACACTGTTCAGAGCAGGAGGGGACAGATAATAAGTTTAACGCTCGACTCTCGCTTTCTGTGAAGGATCACGCAGACAGTTGGGGAATCTCTCTTTTTAACTTTCATTTTGACCTCTCTCTCTCTCTTTCTCTCTCTCTCTCTCCCCTCCTCCATCTCTCTCTCTCTCTGTGGCAGGACGCTGTGTTTCCTCTCCGCTTTGTGGGAACGGGAAGCAGCAGCATTGTGTTGGAGCTGACTGTGGTTTAATCATTAATGAGCACTAACAGTCGGGGCAGGACAGGCATGGCCTACAGGCTGGGACACACAGGACGGTAATACTATTATTACATACACAGCCCATATTATGCATTAGCGCGGCTTCAGCCTGATTGTGGCTTTGGCGGAAAAAAAAAAAACCTCAGCCTTCTTAGTGATATACCTGCTGAGCAGCCTGGAGGGTAAATATGACTTTCTGACACATTCATACTCATGCAGTGTAGCAGTTAGAGTGTGTGATGCAAAGTGACTGAGCCTGGACCGATATGTTGATAACAACATGTTGACCTGATATAATGAAATCATATCACGCAGAGGAAATTAATAATGACAGGCCTCACGAGGAGGTTGGAGTGCCTCTATGACGTTTTATAGGACATAAATATGATAACTATGTAATACTGATGTGTTTTGGATGTTAGCCCAACATTGTGGAAATCTGACAATAGGCCATTCTTGATAACAGGTGCACGCGAATAACTCCAAGTTTTACCAATGTTGTTGCAAAAATAAATACACCTGTGTTATTAGCATTAAGGATAACGCAGTATATGCATTTTAAATATACATTATATAATATTATGATACATAATAGCCTTTTAGCAGAGGCTAGCATTGCACTTTATAACAACATGATGTTTTTAATGCTACAGTTGCCCGGCATGCTTAGTTGTAATTTGTTGTTTGTCGCTGCAGGTGTGTTGCAGTTTGGAAGAAGCGTGGCGGCAAACGGCACCAAACGGAGAGAGGGAGAGAGAGAGAGAGAGAGAGAGAGAGAGAGAGAGAGAGAGAGAGAGAGAGAGAGAGAGAGAGAGAGAGAGAGAGAGAGAGAGAGAGAGAGAGAGAGAGAGAGAGAGAGAGAGAGACGGGATCGGAAACAGAGGGTGGAAACAGTTTGCTAAATGGGAAACATGGAGCCTGTCCGGCTGGAAGCAGCGGTGCATGTGAAGGAGACCAACTTAAATGGGAGACTTAAAGAGAGACAGTCGCGCGCTCAAACTGCCGATGCTCTGTGTTTTTATCAGTTGTTAGCTCCTGTAGACATAAACACACTGTCATTTAGCCGACACTTGAACCCTCCTGCTTGCCCTATAGATAGATAGGCCAGAAGCTGCATTGTCGCTGTACAGTTGACTCTGTGCGGTTCTTCCGAACGGAACCGCGTTGGTAACCATTTGAATGAGGCAGGCGACGAATACGCTGCATTACGTCACTAATACTGTAGATTTTGCTCACGTTCAATGTGAGAATTAAAACAAATACAACTGGACATGGACTATCACTAACTTTACTTTTACTAGTCTACCACTACCAACTGCAACGGCTACTGGAGACGACAACACTGCTACTAGGGTTCTATAACTAGACTACTACCACTACTGCTGCTACTATTAATATTACTACTACTACTGCTGCCACTACTACTACCACTACTGCTGCTACTATTAAAATTACTACTACCACTACTGCTGCTACTATTAATATTACTACTACTACTACTGCCACTACTACTACCACTACTGCTGCTACTATTAAAATTACTACTACCACTACTACTACTACTACTACTATTACCACTACTACTACTACCACTACTACTACTACTACTACTATTACCACTACTATTACCACTACTACTACTACTACTACTACTACTACTACTGCTACTACTGCTACTACTACTACTACTACTACTACTACTACTACTACTACTACTACTACTACTACTACTATTACTACTACTACTACTACTACTACTGCTACTACTACTACTACTACTACTACTACTACTACTACTACTACTACTATTACTACTACTACTACTACTTCTACTATTAGAATTACTACTAATGCTACTACTACTACTACTACTGCTATTACTACTACTGCTACTACTATTAGAATTACTACTACTACTTCCACTACTACTATTACTAATACCACTACTGTTACTAGCAGGTAGAAATAAATTGAGAAATAAAAAACTAATGATAATAACTAAAATAGGAGGTATATTTACAACTATGAGTAGAAGTGAACAAAAAAATAAACAATAAAATAGCAATTGTAGGCTAAGTACCACTACTACTACTACTGCTGCTACTACTACTACTGCTGTTACTACTACTATTTCTAATGATAATAATAATCTTAATAATAATAATAATAATAATCATAATCATCATTATGCTATTATTCTTATACTTATATAACTAATTGTAATTTAAAAGGGACTAATAATAATAATAATAATAATAATAATAGTAATAATACTACTACTAATAATAATAATAAGAAGGAGAACCACAACAACCTAAATAGCATGTAGGAGTTTAGGTTATATGGTTTTCAGTTGTGACAAGTTTTTAATAACGAACACGCGTTGAAATCCTGTTCGATTTCCGCGCGCAGTAAATCAAAGTGTAGCTGTGAAGGAGCTGCAGTGTAAACAGTTAAGAGCTGCAAACGGAACTCCAGGAATCTGGGAAACTTCAGAGATTATCGACAATTAAAGCTGAAGGAGTCAGACTGCTGCTTTATAGCTTTATGGCTGTGTGTCTGTGTGTGTGTGTGTGTGTGTGTGTGTGTGTGTGTGTGTGTGTGTGTGTGTGTGTGTGTGTGTGTGTGTGTGTGTGTGTGTGTGTGTGTGTGTGTGTGTGTACGTGTGAATGTGAATGTGAGACCTCGGGACTTTTATGGCTTTATGACCGTTTATGACTCCTTGTAAAGTCCGAGGAATGGCGAGGAACTGAAAAACAGGCCCGCAGCAAACAGCAGATGAACACATGTGCCGCGCTGCACACAAGGCTCGCGCGTGAACACGCACGCACACAGGATCACTGTACAGTTCATCTGCGGTTCATTTCGGCCGCCGCGATGCTCGAACCGGTGGCGTTTCAATCAGCGAGAAGCCCTGTGAAATATTAATGTCTATGAAATTAAACATCGGCAATTTTTTTTTATTGTCTTACACTTTTATCTTTCTTGTTTTTGAACAGAATTTGATTCAAAGCCTCGCAAAGAAACAACTACACTCGACAACGGTTGAAGTATTTTTGTCAACGGCTGAGAGAGAAGGTAAAATTGATACTGCTGCTTAAAAAATAAATCCGAAACAGATATAAAGGTTATTCATATGCCTGTATGTATTACATTTTAAACCCGGAGGATACGTGTATTTTATTTATTAGTGTTTTATTTATTTGCAACTGTTCAAACCGATTTTAAAAAACTCCACAGAACAGAGAAGAAGAAGTAAATCTGTAATGTTCCCATCATCAGGTGACGGAAAATAAATATATAGTCTACTTTTTAAAATATGTATAATGTATTTTTTAAAGGTGGTATAACTTTTTAAATATTTTAAAATAGGCTGACATGTTTAAATTAGCAGGTTGGTCATCTGTTTGTTTAATCACGTGGGAAGAGAGAAATTGAGACTTTACCTCCATATTTCTGTTCCACTGAACAACAGTAATGCAGGTTTACATGGAGTGTGTGTGAGTGTACGTGTGTGTGTGTGTGTGTGTGTGTGTGTGTGTGTGTGTGTGTGTGTGTGTGTATGTGGGTGTGTGCGTGCGTGTGTGTGTGTGTGTGTGACCGACCTCTCCCGCACGAGTTAATGACAAACCGAGAGAAACTGCCTCACTGGTGCTTTTTTGTTTTAATGTAATAATCGTTTCCAGGCAGCGTGAGCCGGCTGGCCGCGTCCTTCACGGCACCGTGAGCTCGTGCTCCGGGTCAGTTCACCGAACTGCTGCCCGTGGACGCGAGCCCTCGGCCACGTAAGGGCCCCGGGACGAGTTAAAAATTAACGGACGGATGAATGCAGAATCACGGGGAGGGCTGCTTGTTTTGTTCTAAAAGTCTCTGCTAAATAAGGAACGTGCGCACATGCAGGTGCACGTCTTCACACAAATTCAGCTCAGCGGAAGCATATTAGGGCACAGAGAGATCACACACACTGTCATTGCACATGCATGCACTTTTAAATAGTTCCACATTATTAGTTTCGTGGTTAAACTTTAAGTATAATTAGTGTTGTTGATACTTTCCGTGTACACTTGTGTTTTGTTTGTATAATTGCAATGTGAATACCAAGTAATCAAAACTTTACAATGAATACATTCTAATTTGCCATTAATAACACAGTGCTGGGGATATTTGCCTTTGCATGATTACAGTGGCGCATTTGAGCCGTTTATATGCAGCTGTATTATAATGTTGAATCCCACCGTGTTGATAATCAAGATACACAGAAAATCAATCGAGGCTTTTGGCTGTCGAGGAGGGAAAGATGTTGATTTAATGCGCTGAGGTGGATTTTGAATGCCGGATTAAAATCAGATGATGCTGGAGACATAAATCAAATGCAACACCGTGGATTACCGCCTCCCCCGCCACGAGGGGATTACAAATGATCACACAGATGAACACACACACACACACACACACACACACGAACGCGTTCATAGACACCTGGATGCATATATTTGGTAGGGGACATCAGATCTGCAGTAAAGATGATGAAATCACAGCGCAAGGACGAGTTATTATGTTTACACACACACACAAACACGAGCGCGCACACGCACACCAACAATATCAGCACACGCACGCGCACAATGAGGCCGCTGGTTGCCATTGTTCATCGTACCAGCGACCCTGACCAATCAGCACAGAATTTACATCCTAACATTCTGTTTTCTTGGGCACAAAGCGCGCGACACCATGTGTGTGTGTGTGTGTGTGTGTGTGTGTGTGTGTGTGTGTGTGTGTGTGTGTGTGTGTGTGTGTGTGTGTGTGTGTGTGTGTGTGTGTGTGTGTGTGTGTGTGTGTGTGTGTGTGTGTGTGTGTGTGTGTGTGTGTTTCTCCACGCCTCATTCAGCACAGTGTAACAGAGAGCAGCTTCTCTCTCCGTGCCACAAATCTGTCTCTCTGTGCGCCCACATCAAAGAGAGAAACAACCAGCAGGACAAAAGACTAAATGCACGCCCAACACACACACACACACACACACAGAGACAGACACATACACATACACACACACACACACACACACGGCCACACACACACACACACACGGCCAGCCTCTAGTCATGTCTGGTTTCATTCCAAAGAGGACAGAAAAAGTAAAGTCGCAGACACATCATCAGTTTGTCAACAGCTTAGAGGCTGCAGACCGCACTCACACTCACACACATGTTGCCAACAGCACATCACATCTCCCAAAGACGACAGAGACACATTGAGCATCGACGCCAGGAAGCAGAGCGTGCGGGTGAGAGTCTTTGGCCAGTAGGTATTACCGAGAGGATGAAGTTTGGCTGTGTTTGGGAATGTTCGGTACTGTCGTTGAGACGACGCTAGATGGCACCAGAGCGTTTTGTAGGAGCGTGCTGGAGCTGCTGGGGAGGCTCACCAGAGGCGAGCAACGCCGCCGAGCTGCAGCACTGTCCCGGCTGCGTCAGCGTGACCACCTCTGCATTAGCTGGGTGTTGCGGTGTGGTTTCCAAATCCAAATGCACATTGCACAGTTTGTATATTCCATTAACACCCTACAATAATCATATCTGGCATTGTTTTATCTTTAGTTTGTAATTTCTGATAACTGTTTATTATGTATTTATATTACATTATCAAATATGCCATGTATTATCTGCCTGTGATGCATTTCAGTAGCCAATTCATCTGGTATGAGATTGTGGATGTCCATGTTGATGATGATATATATTTGTACAAATGCATGTTTATATAAATAAACTTATAAACTTGGCTTGAGCTTCGTGTCTGTTTACACTCAACCTGCGGCTACAGATAGTAGCCTACATTTATGATTGAGCTATTATGAATAATATGAATATTTATCATATACGTATTATTAACATTGACAACGATGATGATCACTTCAGCAACCACTATAAACAAACATCTGCGAAAGTAAAATACTTCAGATCGATCTGTTTATTGCGCGGGATCTTTGGCAACAGGAATTCAATTTGTAAATTAATATTTAAAAATTAAATTCACTTAATTAAAGAATATTCAAGACCATATTATTTGCATGGATCTGGGCCTGATGTGGGCGTTAATGCGCGTCTCTTTGTTCTTTCTCCAGCTGTTTCTTTTACACACGGCGTATTTTAGATATGAAGCAAGGCAATTTAGAAATGGTCGTGCAGTGGTAATAAAGGAAGGAACTGATTAATGAACATAAAGACATAAAGTTCCTGAACTATACTTAATATACTGGCCGGACTACTTGATAATACAGCAGTTACCCCATGCCCAGCTGCTAGACGCGCATATTTTAAAAATGTTGGCATTGGACATAAAAAGGCTGAAAAATCGTCCAATATGTGCGTTCCTGCAGATGAACGGGTTTGAGCATGAGCACGCTACTGAAACAAAACTACTAAGCAATAATACAGTTTTATTATGATGCTTACAATGCTGTGTTATTGAACAAGAGCTGACAGAGCTGAGGCTAAATCAGTCCGGCACTTATTAGACTGAATACATCACTATAATATATACAAAATAGATTTTTTGATAACTGTTGATAACTTCGGTGCTTGTGTATCGGTTCAGAGATAAAGAGAAGCGGCTGTATTGCTTTCAAATGGTACTGATATTAGGTGGATGTATTATCACCTCCAGGGTGAGGGAGGAGGAGCGGCAGGCGATCAAAAGCTATAAAACTTGGATTTTGATGTAGATGCTGTGGAAATGTCTCCGAAGGTCTTTTCAATGCCTTAGAAAAATACCATAAATAAAGCTACAAAAGACTTCATCTTCCTTATCATCAATGTGCATATCACGTTTGCACAATAGTGCGCCGGTCCTCAGAGGCATTTAACATTTTATTCCCTGGTTATCGGAATAAAAAATCTTTAGGTCTACACGGTCACGGGTGTCTACACAGTTCATTCAGCTTCTCGCGGTGTTATTTACGTAATAACCATTTAAAAAAATAATGAAAATACATAATATAATAACTAGCATGTGGTTGTTAGCTACTAAACCAGTATAATTCAGTATTTATATAATGCAATCATAGGAATACTGACTTCCATTAGCTAAAAAAAACAACAGTAAGAGATGGTAAAAACAAATGTTTAAAAAAAACAGAGGAGCCCTTCCCAGGCCAAGGGAGGAACTCAGTGTGTGTGTGTGTGTGTGTGTGTGTGTGTGTGTGTGTGTGTGTGTGTGTGTGTGTGTGTGAGAGAGAGAGAGAGAGATAGAGGTGAAGGAATTCCCTTGAAATCCCTTAAACCCTTGCAGGGGTTTGATATTTGAGACAGCAACAAATTGGAGACCAAAGAGAAGACAGGTAGACAGATACACAGAAAGACAGACAGACAGACAGACAGGCCTGCAGATGTGTTTGTGAGTGTGGGATGTTGGGCGGTGTCCTGACCAGTTAGGTATAAGACAAAAAGCCCGCCCGCCGCAGGGAGGAAACGAGAAGGGAAACAAAGTCATAAAAGTGGGCTGGACGGAAAAACATTCCTGTGTCTCCACACACACACACACACACACACACACACACACACACACACACACACACACACACACACACACACACACACACACACACACACACACACACACACACACACACACACAGGCTGTCAGTCAGCTGAAACCTGGAAGCTCTTCCACTGAGATCTGGAAGTGAAACAATTGAAAAAAAAAATACAACAACAAAAATACCCACCGCGAGCACATAAGGCAATTAAGCAACACAGAGAGAGACATCGCATAGGGGCAACCTGGTAAAGACATAACATCCGGCAAAATGCACACAAAGGTCATCAAAAAAGGTGATTTAAAGAGATGAAGTGACCAATCCAGCACACCTGCGCTCACATCAAAGCCAGCCTCACTGGTGGACATACCCACTGTCTCCCTCTGTTCACCGTGAAAAAAAGAAACCCTTGAGCTAATCACCCGGCTCTCACAGAGCTCAGTTTTAACCGATGGATGTCTCTTCCGCGGCTAATCCCACCACTTAGAGAGCCAATTCATCTGGATGGTCCCTCGCGGAGCCTAATCCAGCCAGGAAAGGCTTTAATCTGAGCTGGAAAGTAACACCTCATTTATAAGGTTAATGTGTATACCAGAAGCAGCGGAATCCCATAAAGCACCCGCACTTTGACTTTGTTTTGCCCCCTTTAACAATGCGCATGCAGCCGCAGTAGCGCGCGCAGGGGCGGCCGAGAGGAGGAACGTGCTCTTACCGTTTGTTGATAATCCGTCACGAGCCCCGCACACCTGCAGCACATCGGCGTCCCGCGTGCATGGCAGCCAGGCACCCCCGGAATGGCACGAGACAGCCTTACCGTGTGTAGAGCGGATGGATGGATGATAATTGGATGGAGGGGTGGCGGCGCGAGGAGGCGAGGATGAGGGGGACGAGGTATTGGTAATGGGGGTGGTGGTGTGTGTGTGGGGGGGTGCGTTCCCTGTTGTCACCCGGTCGTCAAAACACCGTCGTAATCTTCATCACCGCCCCTGTCAGCATCGTCATCATCATCACCATCATCATCATCATTATCATCCTCCTCCTCGCGGTGACAAGTGAGGAATTAAGTAAAATGTCAAATTAAAATGTGAAGTCAAAATAATGAGGTCATCCCCGGGACGGTGTTCCCGGGTCCGCTCTCGCGGCTCGCCCCCTCTCCGCCTCATCACAGCGGCACTGTCCGGATCTCGGTCCGCCGATTCAGCGTAGACAGCAGCGAGAGACCAGACGGAGCGCGGAGCCATAGCGGAGGAGGAAGAGCCGGAGAAGGAGGGAGGGAGGAGGAGGGGGCGGGTTGTTGTCAACGTCTCCTCGTGCCGGTTTCCTCAGTCCACAACTAGTATTCTCATTAACTAGTCCGTTTAATTATAGCCGGGCGGTAATTTTCCTCGCGGTTGCCCGGCTCCGCGCGGCGCCTCACGAGCCCCGGGCAGAGCAAAAAGGAAGGAGAGGCGGCTGCTCGGGCCGGAGCGGAGTGCAGCAGCAATATAGCCACTTGGGAAATCATAAAAAGTTCATGTTCACGTTAAGCGCGTCCACATGACCAGCCCGTTGGCCAATCCCCGCGCGCGGCCACTCATAAACTTGTATCACAAAGTTGTAAATTTTCATAAAACAACAAGGAATTTATTGCATTTCTTCATGGAGCGCTGTTAGAGGAGCTGCTCCTTCTCTGTCTCACATTCTTTCCGCCGCCATTTTCCTCTTCCTTCTGCCCCTCTTCAGAACAACAAGCAGCGGCTCTTTAACCACACCGGCGGAAACTGAGTGTGGCTTTTATTATCTTCTGATCTTTTCCCCTTTTTCATTTATCTGGATTTGTGCTTTATTTCATGATGAGCTCACGTGACTGAACCGCATCAGATTAGTCCTGGCCGGGAAAGTGTGAATGAAACTACTGTTGAGTCAAAAGTATCTTATCAACATTTAAGAGGTTAAAACAACATTTACCGACATGATAACATGAAAAATAAAATAAATGTCACGGTTTGACATGGCTAATGCATAATACACAGAGTATTATAGTTTAACATCTCCAACATTTCGGTGTGAGTAAACCTCATCAGTGTTTCAGCCAACGGATGGAGTAAAAAAGGTGTGTTTGGATAAAAGAAAGCTAAAGATGTTTATATCATGCCTTTGCTGCTGCGCCGCAACACATGCGCAACACCATATAGTCCTCTTGGAAACGTGAAAATGTAATTATCGCCAGCCACATATAAAGGTTTATAAGGACTTATTATTTCAATAAACCCTAAGACTCCAGAGGGGAATGTGACATGGACTTCCCTTGTTCGTATGTAGCTGCAGAGGGGCGAAGTGCTGCACGCCGATAGAAGTGAATTAAGGTGAAATTTTAGCCACAACAACAGCATCACCTGAGTGCTGGTGTGGGCCGGGAAAAAGCCGTGCGTAAAAAAAAGAGGTTTCGCAATGCGGCAACGCGTCACCATTTTTACGGCCTGCAGGCCTGGAGCCGCAGGATTCTCAGAGACGCTGCAAACACGCACCGCAGTGATTTCTTCTTTTTCTATGAACACACTGAATCTATCTTTACAACAGTTAAAAGCAGCTACACGCGGCTAGAGGACGCCTCGGCCTCAAAAGAGATGTAGAAAAACACAACAGAATAACCGGAAGCTGACTCTAAACGGCTCATGTTTGGAAGGGGAATTGTGTTTCCTCTGCTTGAGTCATGAGTTAAATATATGATCGCATATTCTGTAATTTGTTAATAAAGTTCCCGTGCTCCCACACAGCAACGTGAGCCCAAACGCCTCCTGAATCTTAAATAGGTTAGAAACGGGAGGCCGCCTCCATCGCAGCACTATGACACAGATAATTCGCCGTGCTGCTTTAAAAAGATCACGCGGTCCAGTACAGAATCTCTCTAATATAGTATTATTCACGCTATTTTTTCAGAAACGTGTACAAAATGCTGCAAGATGCTGCAACCAACAAGGTCCAAGCCGCAGCAGCGAGCCGTGGCTGCGCGCTACACCTGGATAACGGTCTCCTGTTGGATCTGGTTTAACCAGGCTGCGTTTATTACCGTTTTCTTCCAACAGCACGATGAATCATCACAGTTATGAATTAGTTAAGAACTGCAGGATTTGTGTCGGAGTTGAAATAATCCGCCGTCACCAGGATCAAATCGCCCACTGTCACACTCACGCGTCTAATCTAACGCTTGTTGGTCATAGAAAGTCAGTTTACAGCACACACAGCATTCACATTTAGGCAGTGTCCTATTTAAACCCAGGAAACCCTGATTTTAAACCTTCAGTGACCTACGTGTGACCTTTCCAAACCGCAGGTCTGGTTTGCAGGACACTCGGATCCAACGCTTCCTCTTTGCAAATGTCCCGAGTTAAAAATTAACAGAAAGTGAAGCAGGAGGCACAAACAGGCCGCTCGGAACACTCTGTGTTGGTTTCTTTGTTTGTTTGTGTGTGTGTGTGTGTGTGTGTGTGTGTGTGTGTGTGTGTGTGTGCTTGTGTGTGTGTGTGTGTGTGTGTGTGTGTTGCTTTTATTGGGGTTTCCGGCCTTTTCATGGACGCAATAAAGACATTAGGACCTGCTATAACATCCCCCACACACCACCGCCCTCCACCAGTTTATGTGCTCTTTTTTTGGTTTCTACAGACAGCCAAGAACTTCCAGAGGCAACGTGGACCCCTGGAAATTCAGTAACGGACTCGGTGAGACTCTGTGCGGCTTGAATGGAGCAGACCTGGATGTTTTTTTTGGTGCGCAAAGCTGCGAACTCAGGTAAAATGTGCGGATCTGGGAGGGTGTCTGGCGTCTGGTTCTTGTTCAAAACAAACAGGCGTGAATTCTTAAAACCCCCTTAAATATGAGTCAAATCACCTTTATTGGATGGAAAGCAATAGAGGGTATCCAGAAAAAAAGTTGTATTATTGTATTTTAAATGGGACTGAGTTCTGTGACATGCGTGCAAAAAAACAAAAAAATCTGCTCCTTCCTTCCAATGGCCGGAAATATTTGCTCACCATGTTAGTCAGGATTCAGATCACGTTGCTTTGCATTTTTCTGTATCACACTAATGTATGGGAACAAAAGCTCCCAGCACAGATAACATGATATTACATGAATCCAGAGACATGACACAATACAGCATGTTGTATTCAATCTGTGTTAAAAACGTGTTACGCGTTGGATCATTGCACAATATCTAGATTACTAACTTACAGCATAAATACACTTAGAGAAGGGTTTCAATCAGTTCAACAAATAAAGAAATATTATTTTATTTCAGCAACATATTCCTGTTGCTTTCAACCGCATGTCGTGGTGCTCGTCACCGGATGAGGCTGTTTTTTAAATAACAAATAATCTGATGAATAAGTAATAAATATACAGCATCGGAGACTTAAACACAGCCTTCACAAATGTTATCTTGGTTTCATATGTAATTTTTATTTTTTTAGAGAGAGGATGGGAGCTCCAGCCCTGATTGGATTACTGCCGCACAAGAATTCAAGTGTAAATACTGAACGTTTGAACGTTATTTAGCTATTAGCTGCAACAGCGGGGGGTAAAAGTCCATTAATATATTTAAACCTGTAAACAAGGTGAGGATATTTTAGGTGCACACTGGCTCTCATTACTGTGGTTTATAACGTGTGAAAGTCCTGATTACACTCCAAAGCCACAGTTAAACCTATTAAGGGTGTTAGAACTTGTCAATACTTCTGCTTCAGCTGCTGCACAACTCTCTCCTCCTATGGCAGAGCACTCCAATCACTGAATTAACAAACATTTTGCATTTGTCACCTGGGATTGTTAAAGGGAATTTAACCTGGACATTTATATGAGTTTCTGTGACACACGAGGAGGAGTTTATGCATGTAATACAAATACACACAACACTGTTTGAATATGGTTTAGATAATGTGGTAGATCACATGTTTCTCTTGTGAAAATCCAACGTTTGTCCAAAATTTTAACCACATTTGTATTGTTACATCTAACTATGTTTTGTTATATTATGTTGTGTTGTGTTGTGTTGTGTTGTGTTACGTTACGTTACGTTAC
Organism: Echiichthys vipera; assembly: GCF_963691815.1. NCBI lineage: Eukaryota > Metazoa > Chordata > Actinopteri > Perciformes > Trachinidae > Echiichthys > Echiichthys vipera. The sequence goes on along the minus strand of NC_139842.1, from coordinate 5,329,415 downwards.
ATTACGTTGCGTTACGTTACGTTACGTTACGTTGTGTTGTGTTATGATACGTTACGTTACGTTACTTTAAGTTATGTTATGTTATGTTGTGTTGTGTTGCGTTGCGTTGCATTGCGTTGCGTTACGTTACGTTACGTTACGTTACGTTACGTTGTGTTATGTTGTGTTATGTTGTGTTGTGTTATGTTGTGTTACGTTCAATGCGTTGCGTTGCGTTGCGTTGTGTTACGTTACGTTACGTTACGTTGTGTTATGTTGTGTTGTGTTGTGTTGTGTTGTGTTATGTTATGTTACGTTGTGTTATGTTGTGTTGTGTTGTGTTGTGTTGTGTTATGTTATGTTGTGTTACGTTGTGTTATGTTATGTTATGTTATATTATTTTGTGTTATGTTATGTTGTGTTATGTTATGTTATGTTATGTTATGTTATGTTATGTTATGTTACGTTACGTTATGTTATGTTATGTTGTGTTATGTTATGTTATGTTATGTTATATTATTTTGTGTTATGTTACGTTACGTTACGTTATGTTGTGTTATGTTATGTTATGTTATGTTGTGTTATGTTACGTTATGTTGCGTTACGTTATGTTGTGTTATGTTACGTTATGTTACGTTACGTTATGTTGTGTTATGTTATGCAGTGTTATGTTATGTTGTGTTATGTTACGTTATGTTACGTTACGTTATGTTGTGTTATGTTGTGTTATGTTACGTTGTGTTATGTTATGTTATGTTAAGTTACGTTACGTTACGTTGTGTTATGTCATGTTATGTTATGTTATGTTATGTATGTTATGTTATGTTATGTTGTGTTATGTTATGTTATGTTATGTTATGTTACATTGTGTTATGTTATGTTATGTTGTGTTGTGTTGTGTTATGTTATGTTATGTTGTGTTATGTTGTGTTATGTTATGTTTTGTTATGTTATGTTGTGTTGTGTTTTGTTATGTTATGTTATGTTAAGTTATGTTGTGTTATGTTATGTTGTGTTGTGTTATTTTATGTTATGTTATGTTGTGTTATGTTGTGTTATGTTATGTTATGTTGTGTTATGTTATGTTATGTTATGTTACGTTGTGTTATGTTATGTTATGTTATGTTATGTTATGTTGTGTTATGTTATGTTATGTTAAGTTATGTTGTGTTATGTTATGTTATGTTGTGTTGTGTTATGTTATGTTATGTTATGTTATGTTGTGTTATGTTATGTTATGTAATGTTATGTTATGTTATGTTATGTTATGTTATGTTGTGTTGTGTTGTGTTGTGTTATGTTATGTAATGTTATGTTATGTTATGTTAAGTTATGTTGTGTTGTGTTGTGTTATGTTATGTAATGTTATGTTATGTTATGTTAAGTTATGTTGTGTTGTGTTGTGTTATGTTATGTTATGTTATGTTATGTTGTGTTATGTTATGTTATGTTATGTAATGTTATGTTATGTTTTGTTATGTTATGTTTTGTTATGTTATGTTATGTTATGTTGTGTTATGTTATGTTATGTTATGTAATGTTATGTTATGTTTTGTTATGTTATGTTTTGTTATGTTATGTTATGTTATGTTGTGTTATGTTATGTTATGTTATGTTATGTTATGTTAAGTTATGTTGTGTTATGTTATGTTATGTTATGTTATGTTATGTTATGTTATGTTATGTTATGTTATGTTGTGTTATGTTATGTTGTGTTATGTAATGTTATGTTATGTTTTGTTATGTTATGTTATGTTATGTTATGTTATGTTATGTTGTGTTATATGACATGCATTTAAGGGACTTATAGAAGCTCAGTGATTGATGAAAACATCTCGTGGAACTGTCATGAATAGACTGTATGCCACATCTACTTTAGGAACTTGATAATAATCCAAAACTTTACTTTTGAGCTTTTTTTCCTCCTGACTTAGCTTCTCCTTTCAACATTGGCTGGATCATGAATCAAAAGTGAAGCGTGACGCGATGAAATACGTGCTGTCGAAGCAAAAACGGCTCCAAAAAACACATTCCAGATTTAGTGAACCACGTGTTGAAGTTTTTGCCTCAGACCTGTACAGTAATGGAGACTTATGATTGTCCTAAAGTGCCTTTATTATCCTTAGTGACAGTGTAATAGTGGCACTTTTTATGTCCATGTTTAATCTTCCATCAGAATTCAGAAAATCTGAAGCAGCTGCTGAATATTCCCAGATTAAAGGGGGGCTCATCGAATGACAACACACTCATTTCAGTTAAGGTTTTTATTATCTGCATGTGCGTCATAGTGTGAACATGTCAGATGAAAACACAGGCGCAAATACTGTAAATAAAGACACAACTACAGCCATAATGACAATAACGAATCCAAGAGAGGGATCCAAAAGCTACACTTCCTGTATACACAAACACACAAGAGACAGGAAGTCATCAGCTGACAGTTTTTACCTTTATCCCTCCATTTAACTCGGTGTAGTATCTTTGGGTTAGCAGCTTCATAACTGAATATGACTTAAAAGGGATGAACCCCATATAACACATTTCTTAAAACAAGTGCAAATTGGTGCCAGGGGTCATATCTTATTAGAAAGGCTGATTAAGCTTTGTTAGAAATTAGATGTTTTAGAGATAAAACTAAATGAATGAGTCACGTCACCAGAATTACGTAGCACAACGTGTAGATTTACAGAAAGTACAATCAATTAATTATATTAACAATAGAAAAAGGGACATTTTGTGATTGTTTTGAATATTCAGGGGGAAAAAATGGCGCAGAGTTTTGTGTCTGGGTGGGTTCTTCAGCTCTGCAGTGACAGCAGAGGTGTTGCTTAAGTTTAATATCCCAATAAACCCCAAAACTAATGCTTGAATGATTCAGCTCCCGTCTGTTACACTGTATTTCTAACACCAATGCTGAGCCGTGTATTCGCAAGTGCAGGTCAGATGAGTGAGGTGCTCTCTGTGGCGCAACAGAAGAAGCCCTCACTTTATATCAGGATCGCTGTGTTTCAGTCATTTCACGTTTATTTCTGAAAAATTAAATAATGCTCCATCCTGCATGATTGACTTCATTAAAACACAATATCAGCTAACTGCAGTGCATGGACACATACACTGACACACACTGTGTTGTGATCATATTTACTGTTTTAGTTGTTTAATGCTGCAGCGCACATCCGGTCTATTCACACTATATCAATACTGCTGGGTGCTGTTTAGGATTTATACATTTACTGCCACTTTATTGGCATTTACTGACTTTATTACTATTAGCACTATTGGAATATGTTTACACTGGTGGATACTGTTTAGTGTTTATGTTATAACTTGACTGCCACGTTATCGCTATTTTTACCTAGTTGTACTTTTATCTGATTCATTTATTAAGGCCTAATTATTTATTTATTTTAATAACATGGATATAGATGTCGCGATCCTTATCTAGGAATTATTCAATGACAATAAATACATTCTAATGCAAAACTGTGACTTCTCTCCCTACTTTCTTTATAACCTCAGGGAGCGAAAAGCATCAGGACTGCGATCTAAAATCTGGTGTTTAACCAAAGATGGTTTCATTTATTTAGAGTTACATATATTATTAACTCTACAGTAAAGACATTATTTTATTTAAACCAGCATAGATGTTCATAAAACAAATGCTTGGATGATAACTTTTTATTTCCCTCTACATCTCAAGTGAAAACGCAACTCGAGAAATACGAACTTTTATCTTTAAGTGTCAAACATAGTCAGTATTATCCCTCCTCCTCCTCCTCCTCATCCCCCTCTTCATCCTCAGCAGTCGGCGGAGCTGCCGTCACCCTGTTCTCCTTCTTCCACTTCATCCTCCGGTTCTGAAACCAGATCTTAACCTGCCGCTCCGTGAGGCAGAGCGCGTGGGCTATCTCTATCCTCCGCCGCCTCGTGAGGTACCGGTTGTAGTGGAACTCCTTCTCCAGCTCGAGCGTCTGGTGGCGCGTGTAAGTCTGCCGGCCGCGCCTTCTGTCGGTACCTGCACAACACACATGTGTCTAAATGAGTCCCCCTGCTTTGAACGGTTGAAGATTATGATAGTTTCTGTTTGGGGTAAAATAACAAACAAATACCCACAATGCCTTGCTTTTGGCTTTTTGGTTAAAATGTGAAATGCATATTTTCTTTTATACGGTATCATGGAAATCAATTACAAGAACGCAGGCGAAGTGGTAAAAAATACAAATACTGATGGTAAGTCAAATTCATAACTCATATTTCTGACTGTTAATATTGATTTTGGTCATACTTTTGTTTAACTAGGGTTTTGGATTGGTCCAGGTTTTGTTCAATATTTTGGTTCAAGATATATATATATATTTTTTTTGTTCTAGCAAAGAAAAAAGATAAAAATGCAGTGACGAAAAAAAAAGATGTCCAGGCTTCATGCTCAGATTCAGAACTAGCTCCAGGACAGAAAATGACAAACGGAGCACGCTGTGTTATTTAATTTGTGTGCACGACTAAAGGCTGCAAATCGTGTGACACAGTCTCTTTCTCCCTTGATAGTAAAATCCCTTTGACTGTTAACTCACTGGTTTAAGACATTAATAAATATCATTGGACTTATTATCTCATCTAAAAAAAATTACAATCTGGATTTACAATTAGTTGTTTGCCTTGTCTTTCATTCTGCACGCTCTTGTGTTGTTTTTCTTTAATGGTTAAACGTGTAAACTGAGGCATGATGTCCACCACACACAACCTGTATTACTGCTGCATGTACACATGCTTCACAATAAAAACATTTTAACCAATTTACAGTTTGTATTTTTGATTCTAGCATTCCTTTTGTTTTGTGTTTTGTTTGTTTGTTTCTGTCACTGAATGAGCTTCATTGATGACTTGATCTAGAATAGTACAGTGTGTAGTTTAGTGTCAACACGTCAAGTGAGCTGGGAGAACATTGTGGAAATAGACGCTGCTATCAGATGATGCAACACCAGCAACTGTGCAGTTCCTGCTATTTAAAGCTGCTTCAAACGACTGAATTATTAGAAATACTGTACTGGAAAAGTGCATTATTTAGGTTTGGCTGCATTGCTTATAATGTCAGTCTTAATAACACTTCTAAAAATGAATAAATCAATAACTATAATCCTTATGGTGACACTGTTTTCCCAGTTGAACAAAATAAATAAATACTTTTAACCTCTTAATTGCCTGTTTGTATATCTGTGTTCACTACTTGTTGCCACCTCCACTTCCTGGCAAACACATTTAACTTGTGGCTTTGCAAACACCATAAAGCAGTTACTAAATGGTGTGGTTAAACTGTTGGTTCAGCTGCTGTCTGCCTGGGCCACTGTTCAATATTTACTTCACAGAGTTAAAGGAGATGTACGCACAGAGGTTGGAGTTAACTGCATACTTAAAGGGTGAATTTAAGGTGGAAAGGAGTGTTAAATGTGACCTGCGGTGCTCTGGAGGAGCTTCCCAAAGAAGTTTCCTTGAGTAATTAAAGAGAGCAGCAATAGTCCTCGTCGAGACTGGAACACGCTGAGAGTCAGGCTGCTGCAGCATTACTAATTTGACTCAAAGAAAAAGGGAATTTGCTCCTCATGTGAAATGTGCATGAGTCAGTGCTGAGTAAGACCATAGAAACCGTGTTGACCTTCTGTCTGCACGAGGTCACACAGCGCCTGAAGGTTAAGGAGAAACTGGGTCACATTTTCACAGCTCAGGGGTCGACTGTCGGCCACACAGACATCCACAGTATCTCCCCGTGCCAAAGAAAACTCCTGTGCTCAGTAGGATTCAGTTGGAGCAAACAGAGGAGCCGTTCAATATTGGTACATTTAATTTTAACAATTGATATGCACCTTTTAGGTTTCTGGCTTGTGCTTTTCTGCTGTTCTTCTACAGAATCTCCAAATAGACCCAGACTCACAACAAAATTAGAAGCAACAACCAGACTGTAAAAATAATCAGCCTGGGCTTTGTGGGTGTTTACTTTAATGGGATTAGCTGATGTTTAGTGAAGGCTCACAAATGTGGGAGGGAAGATTTTGTGTTGAGATGAAGGAAAAACACACAGGAAATACAGTGTGACGTGTCATCTGATGGACTTTCACTCCTAAAGAGCTGTGTTTCAGAGAAGACTGTGAGATGTGTGGTTTGTTCTCACATGATAATCCTAGACATGGCCAAACACAGTTTTGCAGCACACATACTGTCCTCCTCGACATAAATCTTTGGAACATAAATCCTGAGCGTCCACCGGTCAGTTGTCTGAGTTTAAATGAGCTGCAGAAAGAAAATGAATTTACTTTGATATTGATTTTCAAGTTTTTCATGCTGACACTGTCCCGGCTGTAATGTGGCACTGCAGGCCATGAGCTTCATCACACGCACCGCACGACTGCTGCACATATATGACAAGGGCTGGAACTATACTGAGGGCACTGAGGTCATGTCCTCTGGGTTTATTCTGTGAATTTGGGGTTTTAGGAACTTACAGTCTCTTGGGTCGTTTACGGGCTGATTCCAGTAAACCTAAATTTGACTACTTTTAAACCCCCAGACCTCTTCAGTCATTAAATATCAGATCTGGGTATTGAAAACCTCACTTTAGGGCTTATATTCACGTTGTGCCTCTTTCTTAAATTACACAATATATCAAGTTTACAATATAGAAGTACCCTGATTCATTTTTTGTAAGTGCAGGAATTTAATGTGCAGCAAATATAATTTAGCTATCATTTAGCTACTCTTCAGCAAGGAGAGCAAGCGGGGAGGGAGGGGTGGATGACGATGTTTTTACTAATAAGAGCTGGGAAAAGAAAGGAGGTAGGGGTGGTGATGTGTGTGTGTGTGTGCCTGTGTCTGTGTGTGTGTGTGTGTGTGTGTGTGGTTTATTTCGACTCAATAATTACGTTAAACGCTCTTTTAACTGTTAGCCCGGTTGCGCAGCGGCCACTGCCGTTAGCTGAACTATGTCTGTCCGTCTCCTTCGCTCTCTGTCACTTTTTTAACACCCCCCCCCCCCCGCGCGCGCTCTCTCTCTCTCTCTCTCTCTCTCTCTCTCTCTCTGAAGCTTTACTTTTATTTTTTGAAACCTCCATGCCCTAAGAAAGTCTCATTCATTCATGTATTATGAGCAATTTATTTATTATTTATTTAGCAAAGACATTCCCACTGACCCATATCAGAAGCATAACCTCAATTTGATTACATTATAATACAGTAACTTTTCATTGCATGTTTTTTTTTTCATTTTCTTTATTTATTTATTTGATGACATTTCTAAAACAATTTAGAGCATATATTGACCTTCAAAAATATCTGTCTCTAATGGACATAGAAATACAATACGATTCGTTTCCACCCATCATGTTTCTCTACAGTGCTTTTTCCTCCTCGCGTGATTCTGTATGCAAGAACTCCGCGTGCGTGCGTCTGAGTGTATTTGTGTGCGCGCCACAGTTTATCGAAGGCAGCGGTCAGTATGTGTGTGTGACTGAGTGTCAGCAGCGTGGAGGTGTGTGTGATTGAGTATGTTTAAGTGTGTGCTTATCTGTGTGCCACTTCCCATTTTGCTGCATAGCGAGGTGATACTTGGTAGGCCTATAGCTTTTAACGACAAGCCGTGTGTGTGTGTGTGTGTGTGTGTGTGTGTGTGTGTGTGTGTGTGTGTGTGTGTGTGTGTGTGTGTGTGTGTGTGTGTGTGTGTGTGTGTGTGTGTGTGTGTGTGTCTGTGTGTCTGTGTGTCTGTGTGTGGTAGTGGTAATAACTTTCTGCTCTCGCGCTGCTGGCGGTGATTTGTTCGCGCTCGAGTTGGAATTCTCTGGCAATCAACAACAAGAAGGGACCGTAGTGTGCTCTCTCACACACACACACACACACACACACACACACACACACACACACACACACACACACACACACACACACACACACACACACACACACACACACAGCGTTTAGAAAACGTCCATGTGACAGCTCGACCTGCCTTAATAAACGCCGCTGTTCACGGGACTTTTCCGTCCAATCATCTTCAAGCCCTGGACTGGAATCAGATCTAAATTAAAATCTATAAATTCATTACACAGGCTGGCTGCATCGACCCCACCACGGCCCCTCCCTCCAAACACACAGGATCTCTCCCTGCAGTGTAAAGGTGTGCTGGTTATTCTGGGTGCTGCTAAGAACCAATATTAATATAATGATTTTCTTTTTTCTAACTCGAAACTTTTCCTCATATCAGGTTAAGAAAATATATTTTATTACAGTGCTGTGTCTAACATTTGTATAATATTTGTTAATCCACTCTTCTCCACTTCCAAAACAAACCCCCCGAACGAATTAGTTTGATTTTATGAGCCTGAAACGCAAGTAAATAAAATAATTTCATGATGCAATATCCCCCAAACACACACACACACAGACAAACAGACTCACACACACACACACAGTTAATGAGGAAGCCTGCAGCGGCCCTGTAGCTGGAGACGGAGGTTACTGCTAATGAGGTGGGACCTGATTTCTCAAAAAAAAAAAATTAATGGTGAGCTTGACTGACACTACAAGATGCCTCACCCCAATCCAGTTCAACTAACGCAAACATAGAGAAAAACAAGCTAATATGTCTTACCATGTTGTAATGGTTCTTGAAAAATATACATTTGTGTGTGTGTGTGTGTGTGTGTGTGTGTGTGTGTGTGTGTGTGTGTGTGTGTGTGTGTGTGTGTGTGTGTGTGTGTGTGTGTGTGTGTGTGTGTGTGTGTGTGTGTGTGTGTGTGTGTGTGTGTGTATGTGAGCGAGAGAGAGAGAGAGAGAGAGGTAGTTAGAGAGAAACCAAGAATATCACTGAATTCAAGGAAGTATCTGTAAAAAAAACAAAACAATGAATTGATCTGGGGTTTTTAGAGCTTCTTCACTTTTACGCACGTTTTACGCAAACACGCTCTGACCATATTTCCCATTTTTACGCGCTACCATTCAGTATTTTAACGCCTAAAAATGTTCTTTGTGCTGTGTGTATTTGTTGTGGTTCGAGGCCTCGCATCCATTCAGCATCCAGGTCGCTGCTGGCGGTGGCACAAAGCCGCTTATACAATCAGGGGAAAAGGCCGGCATTCAGAGATCAAACCCATCTGCTAATTTATAGCGTTTATTAGCGGATTGTGGTGACAGTACAATGGCACAATGGGCTTTCAGTGGACCAGATACCACTGACATAGAAACACAAGACTATCAGGACAGATAGGCCGAGCTGAACTGAGCTGAGTCAGACACTAAATATGAGTGATAACCGTGAGGCCCGGAAGAGGAAGAATACTTCTTCTGGAGGTTTCTTTCAAATAATTTGGGATAATACTACAGCCACCCCTGCGCTCCCCTGTTCCCTCCTTAAACACAATACCACCTAATGAATATTCACCAAGTCTTAAATTATGGTTTTATGGAGGTCGCAGAGCCATAAAAGATCTGCAGAGAGAGCGAGAGAGAGAGAGAGAGAGAGAGAGAGAGAGAGAGAGAGAGAAGTTGTTAAAAAAGTGACAGAGAGCGAAAGAGACAGACAGACATAGTTCAGCTACCGGCAGTGGCCGCTTCGCAACCGGGCCAACAGTTTAAAGAGCGTTTAACGTACACACACACCACCACCACCACCACCACCCATCCCTGCGTTGATCCTTTATTTTCCCAGCTCTTATTAGCAAAAACATCGTCATCCACCCCTCCCTCCCCACTTTCTCTCCTTAACTCGTTAATTATATCATCAACTCTCGTAACTGTTCCACCCCCATCCCCATCCCCATCCCCACACCCACCACCCCATCTCCTCACCTGAGCTTCTCATCCAGGGGTAAATCCGTAGCTCCTCCTCCTGCTGCTGCTGCTGCTGCTGAGGGCAACTCTGCCTCCTGCAGGCCGGCTCGGGGAGCCTGGTCAGCGAGCAGAGCTGAGGCCCACCGAGGAACCGCTCCGCAGCGCTTCCCTGGAGAGAGAAGCTCAGAGGCCAGGTTCCTGTGCGCACTTCAGCGGGGCTGAAAGAATGCGATCTGGGCTCGGTAGTCCCGCTGCTCCGGTTCATTCCCGGAAGAGACAAACAGGACGATGAGGAGGAAGAGGAGGGGGTGAAAGAGGAGGAGGAAGGAGATGAAGAAAAGGAGGAGGGAGGGAGATGGAGCTCCCCGACGCCTCTCCCACTGGAGACATGGATGTGACCGCTGGACACGAGGGCGCACGAAGAAGACACGGCAGGAGCAGCAGAGTAAGTCGGGAAGGGGGAAGTTGGAGACTCTGTGAATCGAAGCGCGGAGCAGCTCGCTGCGGCTCGCTGGTATTTGTACAACAGCGCGTTGGCGAAGTCCAGCGAACTCATAACTTGGCGCCAGTGATTTGTAGGCCGGGGCGCTTTAATGTCCACTTTTTACGAGAGACCGTGAATTATCGGCGGGGAATTACTGTCTAGATTTACACACACACAAAAAAATCATCCCACGCCACTCCTCTCCTCCCCTCCCTCGGTCTCGCAGGCCACGTGACCTCGGGTCCATGTGATGTCAAGATGCCCAATGGCCGACGGGGTTTTCGCCCTGGATGCAATATTATAATGGTAGAAATTAGGTGCAACACGCAGGGAGTGACCGCACCAGCACACACACACACACACACACACACATACACACACACACACACTAACACACACACAGCGTACAATACAGTCGATATCCAATCAATACGCAGCAGCTCGGAACGTGTCCACTAATCACCAAGCGCATGTAGAGCTGGAAAACAAAACGGCTGAGACTGACAAACATCCAGCACACACTTCAATCTTTTCTGTCCTGCTCGCTGGACTCGAGGCGGGCTAAGTCGTGTGCAAAAAGCGGAAAACACCATTAGATGTGATATTGATTGGACTTGGAATTGAACGGCTCTAGGCACGTGCGTAAAGTTGCCGAGAAGACTGAAAGAGGAGATGGATTTTCCCTGTTGTTTTCCACAAATGTCGTCTCATCCCACATACTTTGCGGAGACCACACATGCAGAAGAAAGGGTCCCACACAGCAGAACAGAACAGGCTGTTGTTAGCTTCCAGCATACAGTGTGTCGCTGCTGATTGGTCACTGCAGGCGGAGTAATGGAGGAATACAGAATAAACAACATTACAGCAGAGAGGGGCGTTTATGGAAGCAGTCAAACGTGTCACTTTGAAAATCATTCTGCAATAACGCTCACAATGAAAGACTGCAGCTGCTGGCTACAAGAGGCCGCACTCCACTTCAGTTCAAATAATGCAAACAAAGAAAAACAGGTTGATAGTTCTTACCATATTGTAATAGTTCTTGAAATATAAATATATATAGTAGATTTATCACCTATGCCTTTGAGTTCAGGTCTGATGTGGCACCGCATCCTCTCCGCCGGCAGAGGAAACTCACCTGGCGTGCAGGTGCTCGGGTTCATGCTTAGATCAGTACTCGTGACGTTGACCTTTCCGCGCTACGCTGCAGCGACTTCAGTGGGATGCGATCCTTGTGCTGAGTGTAATAATTAACAGGCCAAAGTTACGCGTGCGTAAAAATCAAAAGATTTTTCCTTCTAAAACATTTGGGGTAATTAAAGGATTGGAACGATAATGTTTGTTTGTGTAAGCCACAGCAGTGAAAGAGTAGGTGAACCTTTTCCATGTGTGCTGCTTTGAGTAAACTCCACTTTCCTGCTTTGTTAACCCATGTATTTTTGTTTTACGCTCAAAAATAGCTTGGATGTGTTGTGCGTAAAACCTTTCCACCTCGCAGTGAGACAAATCATTTACATTTTCAAAAGGGCAAGTGCCATGTCCCTGTCGACTCATGCAGTTGGAACAAAGGATATAAGACATTACTGCTTGACTATAATCAGATTGGTTCAATCTCAATTAGCAGATGTCGTTTAAAGGAAGGCTTTCTGTGTTTGCTTTAGAACTGGTTCGGATATCGGATATTTAGCCAACATTGAGATTTGTAAACTTTGAAGCCCAGATTATATTTTTAAACATTTGATTTCATGGAAAATGTGTGAATATTTGCTATGAGCCAGGTTTTGTTTAATCATGTGGCCTTTCCTTTTAGATCAAGTTGCATTGTATGTGTCCAACATGAACACTAGTTGGTTTGAAGAGGCACATAATGAAGCCTGCATGGAGTGGCTCCTCTACACATCCGGAGCTCAAGACATTATGATTGATTTCAAGGAATACAAACAATCCAAAGCGTTATTTTCACCCTATCCCAGAATGTTGACTCCTGCAGCAGGACTTTTCTCAAGCGCTGACACATTCAGCGGAGATAGGTCTGGCAATGTGAGACTAATTGGGGCCCGACAGAATTCTTTTTGGCCTAGGGCCCCATAAAATTTCATCCCAGCTATGTGCAGATTCAACTAGTTGGAGTCTCATTGTTGGACACTGAATGCCCGTTTCTGTCTTGATGAAGATTGGTGGACACTGGACAGCAATGAAATATGGGACTTTCTCCTTCTACCCCTGACAAGTATATGTCTTATATGTTGTCAATGAACCAAACCAAACCACACCATGAAGCATTAACTGGAGGATTGAAAGGGGCACTCGTTTACTCGTCATACGAAGTGCTACCCAGCCTATTAAAACAAGTGTAGGCTATTATAATCCTGATGATGCTGAGGTTCCCTGGGCTTGGACTACAGAACAACATTCCTATACTTAGGACCAAGTGTCAGGATATCTTGGACTTTACGTCTTATAATTTCATGACTCCTTTTTTTACATTTGTGGGGAGTCCCCTAACTGTATGGAAGTGCAAAGCTACATTGTTGCTTGTTCCTTTAACTTGACAGTCTGTTAAAATGCGTAAAGGCCTACAACAGCAACCCAAATGCACTCTTAACTTATATCTTGGTCCAGCCAGCTAGGGTTCTGCGGTCCCTCTGTGTCTGAATGCTGAGTGGCCCTCATGCAAACTGTCTAAGCTATGAAACAAAGCGTCTCTTTCCCAATGAATGCAACGTGATCAGACGAATATTTGGTGCTTTGATAACACTGGGGATGCCCCCCCCCTTAGGTCTGAATAACAAGCTCATGTCCAGTGTATGGAGATAGATGTGCATGCGTAATTGCGCACGCTCAGTCTGTTTAAACTTCCCATATGGAAACAATCCAACCTCAGGTCGTCATCGTGATGATGATGGAAGGCGGTGTAATAGTGAATATAGAGGCTTGTAATAATGTAAGTGGAGGTGGAGGACCGGGCCATAAATAAAGTGATGTTTGGATAGGATATGGGTTTTGTGAGTTTGGGTGTGAGTGTGTGTGTGTGTTTGTGTGCGTGTGTGTGAGTGTGTGTGTGTGTGTGTGTGTGTGTGTTTGTGTGTGTGTGTGTGGGGTGGGGGGGGGGTGCAGCTTCTGTTGTTTTAAGAGGAGATTTCCGAGTCGAGGCTTAAATGTTTGGCCTCGTGAACTGAACGGTTTTATCAGTCTGGGTGATGACAGAGTGAACAGAGAGGAGAGAGGGTGAGGGAAATTATAAGGATGAAGTGTGAATAAAAACGTGCTTTTTTTTTCTTTTCCACTCTTTTTGATTAGAGATTTCACACAGTGCCCCCGACTACTCCATCGATAACCGTGCGAAGCGAACGTCAAACGGTGCAAATCAACCCTGATGGACTCATAACAGAACTCCGCTTCACATTAAACGCAGAACGCAGCATTTTTTATTTCATTTTTCCTCCTTTTTATTTTTATGAATGTTCTCTTTTTTTTAATCTGCACTGTGCGCATGCTTTTTACCCCAAAAAGAGAAAAAGGAAGACAACATAAAACAAACACCATCGATCAATAAAACGAACTAAAACGAGAAACGACAATTAGAGTGTGTAAAAAAGAGACCCGATCTACTAAAACGGCATAAATAGGCAGTTTCATGTTGTTGGAAATTTCATTAATTGCTACGTCATCATCATCATCATCATCATCATCAATCAGTCAATCAATCATTGCCATAATAACAACAACAACAACATAGAAGTGAGAAGTACAGTAAAAAGTGCACCATCATTTTTTAACTTAAAAACTATACAGCTGCCAAAGATAAAATTGTTAATGATAAACTTCTAACAATATAGAAATGTTTCCACGATAATTGTTCCACAAAGAAAGGAAGCTATCATTTTTTTTTTGTTTGTTTTTAAACACTAGAGTAGACTATGTTTGTTTGACTCGGATGGATCCACCCCGCCCTCATCGATGTATTTTTTTTTTTTTAAAGTTCTTTCTTTTTTTCATTCAGTCAGCAGACATGAGGCGCGAGGCCCCTGCAGTCCGTCCGTTTCTGGAGACTCAAGTTCCTTTTTCCATCAATTGGATTGTGGAGACAGCGGAGCAGTCCAATGGCCTCAGTTAAGACAAAAACATCCACCCTCACCCATTCCTGTCCAACACCTACACCCTCCTCGCCCTATATTCACCGCTCTCCCACCTACATTGCCTTGTGGGCTTTCTCGCAGCAATCCTCATTCACTGTGGCCTGTGACCCCGCCGTGCCCGCCACTGCCACTGCCACCACCGACACCGAGCCTCCTCCTCCCCCTCCTCCTCCTCCTCCTCCTTCACCGCCTCCACCGCCACCTTCTCCGCTGCCGCTGCCATCCCGCAGCTCCTTCTCCCTCCTCTCCCTCTCCACCGCCTCCTGTTCGCTCTTGCTGCTGGGGAACTTGTCCTTGTTGTTCTCCTTCTTCCACTTCATCCTCCGGTTCTGGAACCAGATCTTCACCTGCCGCTCCGTCAGCGCCAGCGCGTGCGACACCTCGATGCGGCGTTTCCGAGTCAGGTAGGGGTTGAACAGGAACTCCTTCTCCAGCTCCAGGGTCTGGTACCGGCTATAGGTCTGCCGGCCTCGCCTCCTGCCAGCAGCTACAGGGGGGAAGGTGGGGGGTGAGGAGATGGGAGACACGGAAGAGTGAGGGGGAAATTATTAGAGGCAAAAATACGACCTGGTGGCTTAGCATCACCCTTCATATTAACCTCTTACATATAAACACATGATTTATCCCTGATGTCCGGTGCATACAATAAACATATTAAGAGCAAATAAAAGCAAATAGAGCAACATACATTTAGAATAGAAAAACTACCAAAAAATGTGAAAGATGTCTAATCAAATATCAAATACTGTGACTAAAGCTGTGCATTAGATCTGGGAATGCTGTGCAGTTTTGTGCAGGATGTAAAATAATTCATAGTATAAATATATTCCAAAATGTGCATTATTGTAAGCAGAAAAACAGGTATCTAAGGCTGCGTGATCAACAAGGCTATTCAGTTTTATTATTGAAACATCCAGTGTTGACAATATGAGGGAAACAAAATCAACATTCCCCCTTTTTTTTTAATTATAACGTATTATTGTAAAAACAAAACACTACCCCTAACAAACCAAAAGTGAAGTCTCTTTACAACCCAGAGACACACAGAGAAGATATGTAAAACTAATTCAAATCCTCACATTTAAGAATCTGAAACTATTCTTTGGCTTGTGTGATATTTATAAACAATTCATTGATAACAAATGAATCGTCTGAGTGACAACAAATGAACTGATGGATTAAAGTCAGACAATCTGGAAATGTAAAACTGCAAAAAACGGTTAAATTTGGGCGTTGGATTTAGAAAGAAGAAATACTTTTGTCGCCGGATAGAAAGGCAAATCATTCACATGAAGTTTACATGGTCAACGTTTCCCTATTACACCGTTAGAGGTCGATGCATGTATGAGAGATGCTTCAACTTCACTACATGTAGTAAAACGATGAGATTCTTATGTGACTTCAATGCTCAGGGGTTCTCTCTCTCTCTCTCTCTCTCTCTCTCTCTCTCTCTCTCTCTCTCTCTCTCTCTCTCTCTCTCTCTCTCGCTCTCTCTCTCTCTCTCTCTCTCTCTCTCTCTCTCTCTCTCTCTCTCACACACACACACACACACGCACACACTCACACACACACACATACACACACACACACACACACACACACACACACACACACACACACACGCACACACGCACACACACGCACACAGACAACACTGTCTATGTCCAAGAACAGAAACACAAACTCTGTCAATCCATCAGGAACTCCTCCACAACACACCGGCTAACGGCACTCATTAACATAAATACAACACAGACAAATGCACTGAGCACTTACAGAACTGCACATGAATATTTGATGCTATAAATACATTGTAAACACTTTTAAAAGGGAAAAATGATCCCGCGCGCAAAGATCAGAATGGAGACTAAAGCACGCGCCTCTAATGACGACCAAAGACTTTTAATTAGACGTGGTGCAACAATGCAAAGTGAGGATAGAGACATATTGTTTCCAAACCGACAGGTAATCATTGACTCTGCGGCTTTTGGTTTCTGTTTTCAGGGAGAGAACCCGAAATATTAAATACACCAACGCACAATAGTGGTGTTTTCCGCAAATGCTGGGAGAAAAGAACCTTTGCCGTAGTCAGCTACATCTAATGAACTTTTTTTATTTTAAAATACTTCCTACATATTTATTCCGCCATTTCTATAACTGTACATTTCCCAGTACATTTATGAATAAATGATGATTTTAAAAAATGTCCATGCTTCACGTGATACTTGCTTTCATGTTTGAAATTGACACTTCTTCACTAATAAACTGTTATTTCAGAATAAAGAAAGCCATAAAACTCCCGGCAGTTTACACACACACACACACACACACAAACGCACGCACGCACACACACACACACGCGCACACACACACGCAAACACACACACACGCCAGGTGATTATATTTCCATAAAACTGTTTGTCATCCTCTTTGATTATTTAACCATAAAAAGGAGCTCTGCGCCACGGACAACATACTGTATACGCCGTGATCATAAAGATGCTGCTTATAAAAGACTGATCTGAAGGGAAATTCAGTTTTTGCACTATTGGCAAGTTTAGCATCAGTGTTCATAACCCTGAGATGAACGGCCTACAGAGAATAGGCAGAATTCAGACACGTCTGGTATAAGAAATGAAAAGTATTTAGAGAGGGACACTTTCTCGGCAGCTATGTGGTCTGAGCAGATCCCCCCCCCCATACACACACACACATACACACACACACACACACACACACACGCACACACACACACACACACACACACACACACACACACACTCCTTCCAGGACAGTAAAGTTTCTGGATTAAATTAAGGGAGAGGGTAATGACTTGAATGGAAGCGCATTTAACGTTACTGCTAGAAGTCAGTCTATCTGCAGTGAGCCCATTACATAAAGCCTGCAGGTAGACCGGCTGAAACATGTCTCCAATATCCATTACATAGAACATCATGCTGGACTTTGGACCATATATATATATATATATATATGTGTGTGTGTGTGTGTGTGTGTGTGTGTGTGTGTGTGTGTGTGTGTGTGTGTGTCCAGCATGATGTTTACTACTTTTCAGAAAGTGCTGTGACTCCCGGTCTCAGTGGATTTCACACATAGTGTCCGTCTTTGGGCCGAGAGCTGCTTCTCATGGTAAAACGGCCACCAGAAACAGACAAGGGAGTCTTTATGGAAATGCACGAAGTTGTAAGTGATGTAAATGTCTTGTGTGTGTTATCTGTCACAAGGCTGGCGCCGTGATTTCGTGCTATAGGGACTGAAGGGAAGTGGGCGCCACATTCACTGTCACCAGCCATGAATTAAGGGAAATGTGAAACACTTTCCTGGACATAATGACAGCACGGGCGCTTTGATCCGGAGGGGTTCTGTCGGTGCTACATACATGGGGAATTTAACCCCCAACCCTGTCTGCGTCATGACGACACGCCATCCATTTCATACAGAGATCTGGAGGAATAAATCCTAAAAATGTGTATCATTTATTTGGTATTTTATGTTTTAACGTCAACTGAAGGTCCTCGACGGCCGATAGCCCTGAGGTAGTGACATATTTTTAAGACCTGTTATATTATATATGAAACCTTTACTGAGCCAATTAGATACGCCCTAAACAAATACATGACAGTTGGCAGTTGACATTTTGGAGGAAGGAGAAACGAGGTTTCCACTCGACAACAGATGCCAAGGAGAGCCGAGGCAAAGGACATTGATAGCATTGTATTCATTCTTCTGCCTAATCAGATTTTATTCTCTTTTTATTTCTAAAGTCATACAAAGAAAATGATTGATCAAGATTTCCAACCACAGCGGTAGCAGTCGTAAAACGGCTCATATTCACGAGTTTAAACTCGGATATTAAACCTCCAGCTTGGGGGCTCTGGAGTATCTCAAGGCATATTCGGAGAGCAGGAGCCTCCGTTGGTGCTTGGTTATAACATAAAACGTGTGGAGGAGGCGATCCCCCTCTTTATAGTACAAATTATGAAATGTACCCCTCGTTAAAGGGGGATTTCCGAGGTAAGCGGGGAGGATAACCACCTCCGCCGCTGCGCTCCATCCTCCCGTTTCACCCACAAAAGACCGTCCGCCTTTTCCCTGCTATTAAAACTAATAAATCCTCACGCTGAGCAACGATAATATCCCATCCAACCGTGCACGGGCTGTAACCGCGTGCGTACACAGCATTGTCGGACTTCAGCGGCTTAGACCTGAACAGTTTGACACGCCTGGTTTCCTGTTTTGACTTTTCGGCCCCTGGATGATCAGAGATGCCTGCGGCCGGACGGGCAAGCCGTTAAGGGCAAGTATACTGTTTGAAAAAAACTATTAATCATTGGACTAATCACTGTCATCTTTGGGATAGAACGGCTAAACCCCTTAAGAAGTCGTTTGCAGCCTCCGTGCCTGCAGTGTGGCCGCTAGTATCTAAAGCTGGGAGTGATTTGGAAAGCCCTTATACGCACACGGGGGAGCAGGGGGGAACACAAGTGTTGGGGAAATATAAAAAAAGTGGCTTTAAAGGTGTAAATTATGACAATTTACAAGGCCGCACAAACAGGAAAGCTTCAATGCAGATACACGAGGAGCAACACGCACACACTGCTGGGAGGCAGTGAGGGGGGGCTGGTTCATAGTACGTGCGTAAATGTTAATTAGCTATTATTAATATTACTGTTATCTGCAGGTGTAAGTCCTTTATGGACGAAGAGGCGAAGAGAAAGCAGGGCTGTGTTGTTGTTGTTGTGTTTTTATTTATTATTTTTCTATTTTATGATCATAATCATGAAGCCACAAAAGTCCTGTACAGGCTATAACCCTTTTGCTGTCCCAGTATAAAAAATACAACCGAGAACATAAGCAATAAACTCTCTCACTCTCTCTCTCTCTCTCTCTGTCTCTCTCTCTCTCTCTCTCTCTCTCTCTCTCTCTCGCTCTCTCTCTCTCTCCCTCTCTCTCTCTCTCTCGCTCTCTCTCTCATACACACGTACGCGCGCACACACAACAGCACAGCACAAGAAATATGGGCTCAAACAAAATAGGCTACTATACATGTCAATCCATTCACTGCTCTCTCTCTCTCTCTCTCTCCCTCCCTTTAAGTCTAAGTCTCTCGAACACAAAAATGCCTTCTTGCATAATCAGTCTTATTGTGGTGTTGGTTTAAGCCATCAATTATAGCCTCGGCTTCCCTGTAATGCATTTTTTTTTTAATCGCATCCCTTTAAGATTTATAATCTGATTGTGTTGATCCAATCGGGCCTGATCCATATTCACATTCTGCTGTGCAAACACACAAAGACCAATACGTGTTCACACACACACACAAACACACACACAGACACACACACACACAGAAAGACACACACACACCCACCTACACACACAGACACAGACACACACACACATACACACACAGACACACACAGACACACACACACACACACACACACACACACACACACACACACACACGGGACACAAAAGCAAGCCATCTTAAATTTGAATCACACGGACAATACATGTGGTGTGATGCTGATATTTGAGTCAGCGGATCACACGGGCCTGCGACTTTAGGGATCACACGCGCTGTGAAGGTGCTATTCTCCATTTTCCCTGTATCCTCCATAGCCATACGTACACACATGATACCCCCCCCCCCCCCCCCTCTCTCTCTCTCTTTCTAACCCTGTGGGGAAGTGGCCACCGTGTAGCCAAATAATCCCGGAGACCACAGGCAAGTCGTAAAAGCAAAAAAAGCAAAAAAACAGAAACAACGGCAGTAAAAGTTTAACGCGGGTCAGAGCTGCATGTTTAAAATGAGTCTGTGCTGCTGGAGACAGCTACACCCAACAACTCTTTCCCATCTGCTCTGAGCAGGGGTTTCTCAGTTGTCGGAGGGGGTTTCTCACTAAGAGTTCCACCCTCCCTGCCACATCTCCTCTATTTTGACTGCTTTCCTTTATCTCGCTCTCTCTCTGTGAGCTTCTATTACGGCTCGTCACGTCCATTCGCTCAGTATATGGCCGGGGCAATTAAGCCCTAAAGTCATTCACAAGTTTTGGTGCTGCCAATAAAACCATAAACCTACTTTGAACGCAGGAAGTTAAATTACCCTGCTTAAATTGCTGCTTTTAAAATCACTTTTCCAACTTTTCCGTCACTGCTTCCTGCACCCTGTAGTCTATACAGTATGTTGTGTCTTCCCCTCCTGGAGGAGCAGCAGCTCTGCTCCTAACATGGACACTCACCTTTTCGGGGAAAGAAGATTCGCCACGATAAGCTTTGAACAAGACAAAATATATGAAAAAGAAAAAGCAACCTCTGTAGCCAGTTTATCCATTTCCTCACCTTGCGGCCTCATCCAGGGGAACAGCTGCGTCGGTGAGGGGCTCTGCTCGGTCCCTTCCGCGTCCTCGCCGCTGAGACCCGGCGCGCTTCCTAGTTTACAGTCGCTGTACTGGACCAGATCCGCGTCCTGGGCCCCGAAAAGCGTCTGCCGCTGAAGGGCGTCGTATCCGTAGAAGTTGCCCGGCTCGCCGTGGCATGTGACCGCGCAGGGGCTCTGCTGGTACGGGTTGCTGGGCAGCGTGGAGGCGCTGTGGTGGTAGAAGTCCTGGATCTGCGGAGCGTGCTGGAAGGTGGCGCCGGAGCCCGGGCCGTACACCACGGTGGGCCGGCTGCCGGCCAGGTCCTGCGCGAAACCACACTCGTAGTAGTTCGGGCGTAACGAGTCCCCGCTTTTATATTTGGAAAAGAGCGAGTTGACGAAATATGAACTCATCTTTTGTGTTGATGTTTACTATTGTTTCAGTTTGTGTTCGGCTCGTCAGAGTCAGAGCGGGACTGAAGGAAGAGACCCGCGGCTTTCAATTGTTTCTCCGTTTTTTTCTGCTTCTGTCGTGCGGTTTGAAGCAGAGAAACGCCGACACAGAGAGAGAGACGGAGGGGAGGGAGAGAGAGAGAGTGAGGCAGGTCTGCCGCCGGTTCTGGTGACCGTTGTTGTGGTGTTTCCCTTCACGGCCACAACAGACGAGCGGTGTGAGTAACGGTAACGGCAGCCAGCCAGAGCAGTAACAGCCACAACCACCGCGACAACAATAACAACAATCACACCGATTCCATAAAATCTCCAGCGAAGAAGGAGAAAAAGAAGAAGAAGGAGAAGAAGAGGGAGAAGTAGAGGAGGAAGGGCTCGTGCGCATCACAATTCCGGTGTTAGCTGTAAGCGGGAGCCCTGTCGCGCTCTCAAACGGGTATTCCGTGATTTACTCCTCTGCAAATGAGTTGTTTCATATTTTCTCTCTCTCTCTCTCTCTCTCTCTCTCTCTCTCTCTCTCTCTCTCTCTCTCTCTCTCTCTCTCTCTCTCTCTCTCTCTCTTGCCCTCTGTCGCGCGCACTCTCTCCCTCTCTTTCTCTCTCTCCTCCTGGCCCCGGTGTGTGTGTGTGTGTGTGTGTGTGTGTGTGTGTGTGTGTGTGTGTGTGTGTCGGTTTCAGGGATAATTTGCATCTATTATCAGCTCTTCATCCCATTGGCTTTTCCACGCACACACCAAAACGTGCACGGACGCGCGCGCACGCACACACACATGGTATATTACACTTTTTTCCCCTTTTTTTTGCCTCTGTACGCGCACGCGCCTGTTAGACTTGATGATCGTCTCCTGGCGTCGGCTCGAGGAGCTCCGCGCGCCTGTGATAATGCAAAAGAAGTGAGAGAGTGAATAAAGGAGGATAAGAAGAAGATGAGGAGGAGGAGGGTGGGTGCATCATCAAGAAAGTAGGATTATGTGCGTGTTTGTGTGTGTGTGTGTGTGTGTGTATGTCGGGGGGGGGTTATGGGGAGGGAGGGTGTTAATGAGAATTCTGCCGCTTTGCATCTGATCAAGTACACACACACAGACTCACGCACATACAGACTCACGCACACACACACACACACACACACACACACACACACACACACGAACTCCAAGCCCAACCAGCCAACCAAGAGAAGCAAAGATGGATGTTTTTTTTCTTTTTTTTTTACTTTGAAGCTGAGATTGAGGTTGGGCGGTGATGCTGCTGGGGTGTACGGCGGGGCGGGGTGTGCATTTCATCGCATCGTTGAGAGCATCTCTCTCATTAATTGCACTTTCTCATTTCTCTCTCTGAATCCTTAAAAAGGGGGAGCGCGTGGCTGCACGGGAGCGAAGTGAATGAGGCCCGCAAATGTCAGGGAGCCTGCGAGAGAGGCTAACACAGACTGAGGAGAGACAGAGAGAGAGAGAGAGAGAGAGAGAGAGAGAGTGGAGGGGTAGTGCTTCCTAATTGGTATTGGTTTTAACAAGTACCAGCCTATAAATGTAATTGAGGTTTTAAACCCAGTTGTCAGAGCTTCCCCTGCTCTCCATTCCAATCGGACTGCTGCTGGTCAGAACACAGACGCACGCTTTCTGATCATCGTATACTTTTATAAATATGATCGCCATAAACATGTAAGGAGGACTGGGGAGGGTAATAGGCTACGAGAAAGTGGCTGTAAACGCTTTAACAAACTATAAAGCCCCATAAAGCGGAGGGGCAGTGTTTGCTTGTTTACGTCCTTGTAAGAGAGAAACAAAAAGGAGGATTTTACGACGCGCCCTTTGCGCGACCGGAGGCCGTAAACACCTCATCCCAGCCGGGTATTTAATTGTCATTTTCGAAGTGTTTTCCATACGGCTGTGATCCCTCCTGTTGGAGTGTAAGCTGAAGTGCAAGGAGTTTTTTTTTTTTCTAACGAGGGATAAGTTGTGGAAAGGTTAAGCTCGGCCTTGTAGAACAGCCGGCGCTCGTAAAAAAAAGAAGTAACATGGCCTGAAGTGCAGCGATTGGACCAAAATTGTGGAGTTATTTCTATTGATAAAGACTTCATTTCCGTGAGTCTGTGTCCACAGCAGGCCCGAAAGTTGCCAATCAATGAGATATGAGGGATCGGTGATGGTGATTCCTGCAGGTACAGCAGCCTAAATCAGAATGTCCTCTTTTGATTATTTGGTTTCGGAGCTATCAATTTGTTTCCACCATGGGCTGATTCCGTGTCCATGGCGCGCTCGCATCAGCCAAATAAAAATGTCATTACCCGAATTTAATTTATTTAGATTACCCAACGCTGACACAAGAGGCCCAAATGTTGCCAGCACCCGCCTGAATTACAGACTGTGTTGTGGTAAATCAGCTGATTGTACGCTTCGACTTCCCCAGCAGTAATTGCCGCAGTATCTTTCCAATTTATTGCCCAGAATATGATCTTATTGAAACTTCACTGCGCCATGTTTTACACTTCCAATAAAGTGTCTCTGAGATCTGTTGTCTGCATGGTGAGATGTGAATGTGGTGTGCAAAAGAAAGAAAAAAAGAAAAGTCACATTTTCTAACCGACTTCTAGCGCCTGGAGAACTGTCTCACCCCTGCTGTCAGAGCCAGAAAGCCTCTAATTGGGTCAGTCCTGCATAATACACGCACACAAGCGGCCTAAACAAACGTCAGAGGCGGCGTAAATAACCGCGCCACTCACCGCAAGAACCATCAGAAACGGGATTTTTCACCCCTCTCGTCTCTATGCGTCACGTCCTCTGCGTCAAATGCGCACTAATTGAAGCATCAGCGAGCTGTGTGCATAAAGACCTCTGTGTGTCCTATACCCGCTGCCTGTGGATATTCCTCACATTTATCTGAGGAGAAAGCTTTCTGACAACCATGAATCTACACAAGGACTCCTTCCCCACATATAAACATGAGCACAGACAGAAAATGTGTAAGGTGCGAGCGTCCTTGGTGTGATTTTTTTTTTTTTTTGCACCAGGAAAAATAAGCATATCCTGGAAGACCATACACATCCTGCACGCCTATGGCTTATTATGTTCTACCTCAGCATTTCCTCTTTAGCCCCGTACACTGATCTGAAAAGGCTTTAAATTTCAGAATGTGCCAAAGCAAAGTGAAAAAAGTGTCCCAATCACCTCACTTCTTCTTAAAAAAAGACCCCCTTTAAAATACATTAAGAAGAGTAATACGGCCGGTTTCACCTCCCTTAAAGGAGCAATGCATGTGAGGCTTCCGTAGAGGCGAGCAGAGCCTCAGGCGAGGCCTCTTTTAGCGGTGGAGCAAGATCGCCATCAAGCGGTGGTTTGCAGTAAGGCCACGGGGGGGAAGTCGGCCTGTAATGCGGCTTTATAGTTCTATTAAACTCACACATAAAGCTTATATACGCTGCTTTAAAATAATACTGCGTGTTGTAATTGGAGGCCAGATGTGAGGGTTGATTTGGGATCTGGAGAAATGAGGACAGACCTAACTCATGGAACTGTCTGACTGGAAATGTAAAGGCAATGATACAAACAGAATATAGTATTTTTAAAATGTTTAAAAAGCTCTAGGTTATAAATTAAATTATGTTTCACTTCGAGGGATAGAAAGCCAAGTTTTAACTGCACTTTAAAGTTGATGATTTAAAACTAAGGTCCAAGACAAAGAAATGAAGTCCACCGTTATTTGATATATTTGTTTTGATCTCAAGCGCCTTTCCTTGTAAATTACAGTTAAATTCATAAGTCTGTGCCGCTAATTCTGTGTAAATACTGCAATATTTTTTACAACTCCGTATCTGAATATAAACTGTTTTTTGGTTTGAGTACATTTGTTAGATCGCCATTGTTCACATGAATGGAATTAAATATGAATGAAATTAAATTATGAGTACTTTTATGATCTGGTTGCGTGCTTTTTTCTGTGTTTATATACGTTTCATTAATTAGTTACAATTATTATTGTTGCTGTATTTTTATGCATTGTGTTTTATGTTAGCTTTTAAACAAAAATACTAATGAAACACGATTAAACAAACACATGGCTGAGATGATATCGGGACTTTTACTGTTATTACTCGGTTTCGTTTTGGAAGACTCTGAAAATTAGCCACGCGCGTCGCTTCTGCTATTATAATCTGCAAAACAATAAAAGAAAACGAGTAAGACGAGAAAAAACGAGAAAAAGACAGTGTGATCAGTGAAGCCTGGTAAGGAGAGTGCAACTGTGTGTGTGTGTGTGTGTGTATGTGTGTGTGTGTGTGTGTGTCCTCTTCTATGTCAGTAAGTCCAGTTCAGCCCGTTTTATTACCGTAGATGATCCCTGTTTCAAGGACCTGTGTGTGTGTGTGTGTGTGTGTGTGTGTGTGTGTGTGTGTGTGTGTGTGTGTGTGTGTGTGTGTGTGTGTGTGTGTGTGTGTGTGTGTGTGTGTGTGTGTGTGTGTGTGTGTGTGTGTGTGTGTATGTGTGTCTGTGTGTCTGTGTGTGTGTGTGTGTGTGTGTGTGTACAGATTGCTAAATTACAGGCTGTAAACAGACCATACTGTAAAAGCGGCTTCTACCATTAACTCCAGATCCTCCGTTTCACTGTGGAAAATTAATCCCTGTTCATATTGGGGAGAACATGCGCGAGAACATGCGCGATATTTAAAAAATAATAATAACAAAAATAATAACAATAATTATAATAATTAGTAGGCTAATAACAACAATGTTCCCACATAAGGTTCAACATCACGTAGATATTTCTCTGCCTCTTCCCCCCGCTGTGCCGCCCAGGCCCGGCCCCTCCGTGCCCCCGAGGCCGGAAAAGAAGCATGGGAGTCGGCTAAAGCACGCCCTGTGTGACGGGGGTCTACTGTCTGGCTGTCTTTTTGGTGTTGTTGTTTTTGTGTGTGGGTTTTTTTTTTTTTTCACACAGCCACGGCTTTAAGAATGCATCTGAGCGAGACAAAGGGAGACAGCACACACACACACACACACACACACACACACACACACACACACACACACACACACACACACACACACACACACACACACACGCACACGCACACGCACACGCACAGACACACACACGTACACACACACACACACGCAACCAGGCTGCAAAAAAATGCCCCAAAAGAGCCAAACGGCTGCAAAACCATAAAACTCCCAAAGCTGAAAAGAAGGAGGAGGAAGGAGACTCTCCCCGTGCACGCTGCTCAAACACAACAGTAGCACCATATCAAGGACTATCTCACGATACCTAAACACCGAGTTCTCCTGCATGTCCAGGCCCTTTCCCACTGCCGCTCTCAAGTTTAGAAGGAGCGTGGCGTTAATACTGCTCTCTTCTCCAGCGCCTATCAAACCCACTGTCTTCCACCTCCACCTCCACCTCCACCTCCACCAGACACATTATCAGGCACAGGGATTTGAAACTTTTCCTCTAATATTTCCTCTCTCTGTGTGTCTCCCTCCCTCCCCCTTTCTCTTTCTTTCGGCGTGTTTGCTTTACAGCCGTTTAGTTCTTAACCTTCAGAAATTTATACGCTATAAACTTTTATTGCCGTCATATTCTTTTATTGCGCCGCACCGCATTGAATCCTCTTTCTCTCCTCTCTCCTCTCCTTTTCAGTCTTCCTCTTTGCTGCTCTTTTACGACAGTCGGCGGCGGCTTCTTCCAAACCGCACGCATCCGTTCCTGCATCCCTCATCACCCACCTACCCCGCACCCCTCCTTTTTCCTCTTTTCTTTTCTTTTTTTTCCTTTTTTTTTTTTTACCCGTGAGCTCGAGACCCCCGGTGCGTGCAGCACATCCTGCTCCTCTCGTGCAGTTTGTTTCCATGTTTTAAAATAGGAAGTGTGCAAAAAAAACAAGTGACGTGAGGAAGACGAAGTCGAGGAGGAGAGAAAGCTGGAGCTTTATTGGTCCAAAGGGAGAAATACTATCTGATTTTGTCTTCTTCTTTTTTTTCTTCAAAGCAAAGTCAAATAAAACAAATGAAACAAACCCTGACGGCCTGTTCGGACCGGCGGAGTCCACTTGTGGTTTTACAATTACAGAAGAAATAGATGCAGGAAGTCTCATCTTTCCCGGGGCAGCTCCACCGGGCGACGCGCAGCAAGAAATCAAACTGCTCTGAGATTTGTGGCTTTGAAACACAACTACTGTGAATGCAGATGGATGGGATCATTTGGAAGAGACGGAGCGACGGGCTGTGTGCGCGCCGCTGTCTTAACCGTTCTCAAAGTAATGGGCCAACAGGGGCGAGCTTCACGCCAAACAAATAATATGAGACTGTCGGCTGCAAGGCGATCTCCTAATTTGTAACTTTGAAAGTGGGAATAATGATCATTTTTATTGTCTTTATTATTCTCACCCTTTTTTAAATTATGTGCGGTGCCGAAATGCAACACATGTCCGTTTTAAATTGTTATTTTTTTTCCATTAGGTTCAGTTTTTTAAAATCAGAACTTTTTTTAGCACTTTTTTTTTTAGCACTTATTTTTTTTCTGTTAGTATATAATGTGAATTCTTATACACGATATAATTATATACATGGAGTCTACACGCTTTTCATTTTATTCTTTTGTTTTATTTGTGTGTCTTTTAGAAGAAGTCGCCCCCCCCCTAAAAAAAATAAAAAAATAAATAAATAATGATTGCTGTATTATCTTTTGTATTTCTTGAGCAGGTGAGAAATATTTAAATATTTAAATACAATAATAATACAATTGGATGTGTTATCGCAGCAGGTCCAACATGTTTATGGTCATGCTACTTGTGCACATGTTATTATTATTATTATTATTATTCATGTTTTGTTTGCGGTGGCTTTTTTCTGCCCGGTCAGAAGGAGCTGTAACATGTGCAAATACTTTTATTATTACTATATTTGATCTTTTTACTAAATATTTTGCCCAGACAGATGCATGTGCACATACTGTTATTTTATATTTGAAGTGATTGTTTTCTTTTTTACCCGAGACAGATGCATGTGAAGATACTGATGTGATTATTAATATATTTAATGTTATTAGTATTATTTTTCTAGTCAGTCAGAGGCAGCCATAACATGTGCAAATACTGTTATTATTACTATATTTTCTGTTATTATTACTGTTTTTGCCCAGACAGATGCATGTGAAGATACTGATGTGATGATTAATATATTAAATGTTATTAGTATTATTTCTCTGCCCAGTCAGAGGCAGCCATAACATGTGCAAATACTGTTATTATTACTATATTTTCTGTTATTATTACTGTTTTTGCCCAGACAGATGCATGTGAAGATACTGATGTGATTATTAATATATTAAATGTTATTAGTATTATTTCTCTGCCCAGTCAGAGGCAGCCATAACATGTGCAAATAATGTTATTATTACTATATTTCCTTCTATTATCATTATTTTTGCCCAGACAGATGCATGTGAACATACTGACGTTATGATATTTAATGTTATTGGTATTATTTCTCAGCCCAGTCAGAGGCAGCTAATAACACGTGCAGAGCAGCCAGCAACATTTGGCTTGCCATCTAACTGTTAATGAGTCCAGAATGGCTGATGTGATCTGATCCACAGTCGTTTGTATCGGCCGGACCATAACTCTCTTTGAGCAAATTTATGAATATGAATGATATTCTCTGCTGCTAGATGAATTATAGAAGCTGTGCTGTGTAAAACAGCTCGTTCAGTGTGAGGGACAGGGGAGAGCTGCTCTGGGCCTCCCGCGCTCTAACATCCACCCAGAGTGTGTCAGAGGAGCCGCTTATTATCTGTAGACTCTGTTTTAATATGAGAGGATAAAGTGAAGACATATTGGATTGGCCCACGTTCGCCTGGGTTTAAAAATGAATTGTGCCAGTAGCAGCAGCAGCACCATGCGGTTTGCCTTGTGCAGCCCATTTAGTTTCTGAAAATGTCACTAAAACGATGAGGCCTGCACCTATTTATCTGCACAGCTCAATCACTGCACAATGGATTCTTCCATTGGCTCACAGTTTGGATATAAAGAAAGGGAGAGGGGGGTTACAGGGGGGTTTGTGTGGGTGTATCTCCAACTACCTCCAACAAACTGACCTGAGGTCTGATTAAAACAGATCCAAAACTTCTCCTGATCCAGGGATCTGTTGGTGCCCAGATCCAGACCATACTGGGTTTAAGTGGTAAAACAGACATTGGACTATCAAAGCAGGGCAAAGCGAGCAAACTCCAGCCTGATTCCAGAGTGAGTGAAAACTGAGGGATGCATGATAACGACTGATGATATGTCACCGATGTTTGTTCTATTTACTCAATAAACGAACATAAAATGCAATGGGGCTGTTATGAAATGCTCCCGTTATATTATAACTGCAGTTAATTCCTTTGATAAGCACACTCTTACTGCTACTTCTCACTTGACCCGTAATAACAGTCCTGCTGCTCCTGATTCTGCCCTTCAGATGTGACCATGATGTCTCCCTGGTGCATAACTGAAACTCATCTTTGTCTTAACCTGATGTGAATGTGTGTTGTTGTGTGAGGCTCCCGCTTGCTGCATTCTCTGAGATTTACTGTGCCATGTGTCAGAGCATCCCCCTACCACCACCACCACCACCATCCTCTCTCCCTCACTCACACACACACACACACACACACACACACACACACACACACACACACACACACACACACACACACGCACGCATAGTTGGGTGAAGCAGCTTGCAGTTGCTGTCCTTCCCTGGGATAGCGGGCTGGGTCTGGAGGGAGGCCTGCAGCAGAGTGCAGGGCTTCTGGATTTAATGAAGCTCCGACCCCGCTAGACCTCAGAGAAGTATCACAATCATCCGCTGTCGAGTCCGCAGATGGTTTATGGGATGGCTTTGTTGGGGCCAGAGCCTAAATCTGCTTAAATCCTGAGGCCTCATTGGTTGGGCCCAGCAGTGCAGGGTGAAGGAGAGAGGCAGTGCTGACACTTTGTACCTCTTTCCATCATGCAGGGCTGTTTACACTGCTAACGCTGTCTGATTGTAACTACGAACACTACCACTGCTAAGATAATGGTGACACTTTATTACAATAAACTTAATCAATGGTTTATAACATATTATAACACATTCATGCAATCAAGAAGATGTTTGCGTTGATCAAAAACTGTTTTTTAAAACAACCAAAACTACCCCTTTAGATTTCCTCATATAAAGTATTCACAAGTGGCCTAAAGACACTTAATACAAGCATATTTACACACTTTTAATATAGTTGCAAGCCGATACAATTACATGTTAAGTGTTTAATAATTCATTCGTGCATTATTCACATTGTGCATTCATTTACAGTTGATGCATGATAAAACAGCATAGTTGTAATCATGTGTCATTTATTTGTCTTTGTGTGTGTGAACTCATTTCTAAAGTTTTAAATATACCCGTGAATGACTCGTACATGTGTACAAGTGACTTGGACGAGTAAACAGTTATTTCATCATACAACACGATGTAAGTACTTATTTAGGCGCATAATCATTTGATATTTTATGTTATGTTTGACTGGCAGCGCTTCATATAAGGC
Organism: Echiichthys vipera; assembly: GCF_963691815.1. Classification (NCBI taxonomy): domain Eukaryota; kingdom Metazoa; phylum Chordata; class Actinopteri; order Perciformes; family Trachinidae; genus Echiichthys; species Echiichthys vipera. Next base: position 5,298,611 of record NC_139842.1, on the reverse strand, counting down.
CTTTATAACAAGCCTTAGTTTACGGGTAATAAGGTCCTTTTACGTACTTATAAGATGCTTCTTTACATTAGCATGTGTTAATAACACTATATGATCGTTATAGCGTCATAAACATGTTTATTGAAACCCTATAAGACATTAATAATAACTTATAAGGATGACGTTATTATGTATATATTAACAGTTAGCTACGAATTTCAACGTTTGTGTAGTTAAGTGTAGCTCAAAAAAGCATAGTTAACTGTTAATACATGTGTTTAATAATAATAATAATAATAATAATGTGTTTCTTATGAGTGGCACTGTATCACCACAGATTTCCGTAATCAACTGTGTTCTGATTCACAATTTCCTGCTTCGATATTATATTTAATCCAATTGAATATTAATTTGATTAGGGCTATTTCTGTTACTGAACCATTTTACTTCTCAGAGAACTAATGCTGCTAACTGTACTTGGAGCCCTCTAACAAATCGCACTATTAAAAAATATAGACTTAGAATTGACCCCAAAGCATTAATGTGCTGCAATGTGACATGAACACACCATAGCAGCTAACACAATAAAGTGAAACTCTGCAGACTCTACAGTCAGGCAGTATTCACTGACATTTCCATTCACATATCTTGAGGTCAGAGGTCAAGGGACCCCTTTGAAAATGGCCATGCCCCTTTTTTCTCACGCCAACATTTCGCCTTATGTGATGGCCCTGGGGTTGGTCCTGCTCGGGTCTCTTGTTGACTGTTTGTCTGCTTTGTTTCAGGAGGTTGGTGGGAGGAGCTATGCCATCAGAGATGCAGCACACCTGAGCAGGCTGGGCTCAGGTGGCTTTAAAGCAGACCTGCAGGATCCTCTCGCTCTCTCTCCTGGCCTGCCTGACTGACTGACATTATTTGGTTTGATATTGTTTTCACACACATACACTTACACCTTCACACACACACAGACACTGCATACATACTGACCACTGATACTGAATTATATAATTTATTTCCTTTGATTAATTCAAACATTTTGAATTACTTACAGACTATGTGTGGTCTCCCTCTTTTGTCACATACTGTTGAGCCAGGTTGTGACACTTACTAAAATGTATTATTACTTTAAGCCTTATTTCACCCCCTTCCCGACACGCTAGCACACTAATGGACTCTTTAGATTGTGGATTTTATGAATCGATATTGATTCAAATGAAAACATTTCCAAATTCTAAAATCCTTTCAAAAACTTGCTTATTGTCTTATAATCTAACAATAAACGTGTTTACGGTGCTTTTATCAACACTAATATAGTCTCATTAACACAAATAATGCATCTTATAAGGACTTGTAGTCCCTTATTAGAAATGAACTAATGATTACGAGGACTTTAATATAAAGTGTTGTTCTTGATTGGAGGAGTTAACTGCTGACCAATAGTTAAAGTGTTCGGATGAAAAATATTCCCTTGGTCTTCAAAATAATATCAAATAAGCCACCGAGACAATTGTTTGTTTGTTTTTTCATGTTTAAACTATTAACAGAGAAATCCCAGAGAGTCGCTAACAGTCGGACGTGGCTAACAGTGATTAGCTCGGGGCAGTACGGTGAAGGCATAAAACGTTGTTTTTTTAACCACTAACACTTCTCAAAATAACACCAAACCTCTGCAGCAGCATGAGAAGAGATCTTACACACTAACCGAAGCATCAATGGGCTCCTTCCTTTTGGATTGCATTTGGTAATCGACTTGAATGGACTTTACTATGAGAGGAGCTGGTACAAGGGCCAGTTGGTAAGTCTTTCAAAACACTCTTTTAATAAACTCTGGGTTCGTTTACTATGTTGTTGGTGCTTTGTTTTATGTGTGGGGACTCTTCTCATGCCACTGCAGAGGTTTGGTGTTATTTTGAGCAGTATTAGTGGTTAAAAAAGATGTTTTAATGCCTTCACCGTACTGCCCCCAGATAATCAGTGTTAGCCACGTCCAGCTGTTAGCGACTCTCTGGGATTTCTCTGTTAATAGTTGTTATTTGATGTATATAAGTGCCGAAAAAGACCATGGGGTGATTTTGTGCCGGAATTACACTTTAAGACACACAAAGAAGCTTGCTAATGTCAGTATAATGTGTTAAAAGTGTAAATAAAACTATAAACTATAAACCATTGAATGAGTGTTTGTATAGTGCATATACCAAGACAGCTGCTACTACTGCCAGTGTCCCTGTCCTATTACAACTACTGCTATTGATGCTGTATTGCTTGCTTCATTATAGCAGTTCTGCACTGATATGGCACAACGTGAAGTGTAGGCCTATATGTAAAGCTATACACTCCTACTGCTATTGCTACTGGTCATGCAACCAGGGGTGGAGCGCCCAAGGACACTGGGGTCATGTCCTCAGTAGGGTCTCTGGCAGTGGTATTTTTCTATTTTATAGACGCCATATCCTTTAATTGTTATGTATTTGTTTTGAATCAAGAGACATAGCGACAAAGCTTGCAGAAATATATATTTGAACACTTAAAATACATTTCTGTCAAAAAGAATATTATGAGAAAGTGTTTAACTTTTGCTTGGCGAGTCCAAACCTTATGAGCAGAACATGTAATAGTGTTATAGCACTACTTTGTTGCTCTGATATTCTGGTAATGCTATCTTTCCATATCATAGTTCTCTTCTACTTCTTTTACATTTAACTACTTGCACCACTTCAGCTCCAGGCCTCGTTATAACTTTCTGCCCATCGTGTGAGGAGCACGAGAGGAAGCAGAGCTCCTGCAGCCCCTCATCAGACTCTGTGTATCAGTCATTTGGTGAAGCAGAGACAAACACAGGAACCGCAGCGGCTTCACGAGCTCCTAATGGACGGATGACGACGCTTCTAATGAATGCACTCATCATCTGTGTGTGTGGGTGGGTGGGTGGGGGTGTTTATGGGTTTATGACAGTCTTTTGGTGTTGCAGCCAAACAGACGCCCCTCTCCTTTAAGCTTCAGTGTACAACTGAAGAGACACATATTTTGAACACATGCTGGCTCAGCCGCTTCTTTCTTTCCCAGCCCACCCCCCCGTTCTGTCTCTTCCTCTCAATCTGGAGAAAAGAAGAAACACCGAAAGGAAAGCTGAGCTAGCTCTCCTTGAACTTCTCAGCTTCATTCGCGCTGCAGCAAAGGAGATAAGGGAAATTATGTTAATGGTCGGTTCGGGTGTAGCTCACAGAATTAACCCACCTCCGTTTTCTCCCAGTCAACCTTCTATTTAATTAGCAGTGAGGATGCAACGACACGAAGCAGTGGTCGTACTGTAAAGTGTCCTCTTTAATAGGAATCCAGCATCAGCAGTGCCATCGCACAAAAAAAGACAACAACTCACAGAAGAGAGAAAAACGTACAAGAAGGAAGGAGGGAACATTTCACAGGGAGGAGAGGAGAGGAGAGGATCAGAGTGACTGGAGTTTGCTTGCTCGTGGTCTTCACGGTGGTCACGTGGCTTACGTTTGGGAAAATAAAATGACTCGTGGTGCTCTGTCCATGGTATCGGCTGCAACAAAAAAACCTCCAGAAACTTTGATCCTCCAGTCAGGAGAGTAAATACTGGGACAGGAAGTGGGAAAAGTCATAACGAGGGCGTAAAGTAACAACGTCGTAAAAAATAAAAAATAAAAAGTATAATTTATAGAGATGCTTCATTCTAATAAAACATTTTCGTCCTCTCTGTCCCAATACTCATTACTGATCACCGTAAAACAAATAGACACAAAGAGCTCATCAGACTGACATCAGAACAGAGAATTGAGACAGTCGGCACAACGACATGGAAAACAGAATAAGGAACATGACAGACAAAGAGAAAGGAATCATCTATAATACAGTGAAACGTCATTTCCTAACAAGACAAAAACAATATTTAACTCATTCCAACAAGAAAGACGATGTTACTCACTTTATATACAATAAATTAGAAATATGTCCTATCAAGAAACTTCTATTTAGTCTGTTTTAATTTTTCAGTAAGCATTCCCCTCCGACAGATTTAACACACAAAGAGCTAAACGACGAAATAACGTCTTCCAATGACGAGCGACTCGAGGCATGCGCAAACCATGTAAACATTTTACTCGTAAATAGAGTATTTGATGCTTATCAAGAAATTGTAGCGCTTCTCTGTTTAAGATTTTGCACAAAAAAAAAAAAAAATGCTGTTTTTTGACCCGTTCATTGTAAGTATAAGAGCATCCAAACTGGAGGCGATACGCGCGCGAGTGTGCGTAAACTGCGTGTGTTTAATTTTACAACGGCGGTGCGCAAGCAGAATTTGTGGTCTGCAAGCTGTAACACACACACGCACACACACATACACACACACACACACACACACACACACACACACACACACACACACACACACACACACACACACACACACACACACACACACACACACACACACACACAAACACACACACAAACACACACACACACCGAGTTGTAAAGCCAATGTGTTGTTTATGATCCGTCCATAAAACTGCCATCGGACGCCATTTAACTACGCCGACACTTCAACGGCCTCTTCATATTTTAACTTTCGGATCAATAAAATTCTGCATAAACTGAAGTCTAACCAGATAATACCCGAGCTATTAAATGTCGACTCTATCGCTAAAGCATTTCGCGCGGGAATAGATCTTTAGTGTTCTATTATCTTTGTTTATATGTGTGTTATAGAACCTCTAGGAATGATTTCCAGGAAGAAGGAAAAACTGAAAATAAATCTAACACTTGTCAGTAAACATGTGAGCGAAACTGGGTAGTCAATTTCGCTTTTTCTTCAGTCCCAGGTGTTTAAAACCAGAGTTGCGCACACTAACCGTGTGTTTCCTGTAATGAGAGAGAAACCCGCCTTGCATAGCAGATAATACACAATATACTGTATGTATAAAAATAGAGCTGATTATTTCTTAAGACGCGATTCGAGAACCACGTTGAATAAAGATCGGAGGATGGTGACCGAGACGATCCGAGATTAAATATGTTGAGCCAGTGCTTCATGCATAAATGGCCTTTGTGCGCAATATAATCTGAAATGAACTTGTTTACTTCTCCACTACAAATCGCTGGTAAACTAAAAATGAATTAGGAGCCATGGAGGATTTTTACTGGCGTTTGTGTCGCGTCCTTTTACGTAATGCTATTTGAGAGTGTGCTGTGCGAAATTATGAAGGCTCAGGATTTGCAAAAGATTCAACCGAAATCATAATTTATCTTCTGATTCACTTAAAAACAAAACTGAGTTCTGATGCTCGAGGCCTATTTTTCGTATGGATGAATGTGATTGAGAAAAAAAAAATCTGGTGTTTTGTGCTGGGCCTCCTCTCACATAAACTCTGCCTTAAGGCTCACGTGAAGCAGAGGGGACGACTATCGATAGCCGATAAAGGCCTCAGATGAGCCGCCGCCGCAGCGCATAAAGCATCTGGAGAGCGAGCTGAAGGGCTGGGATCCAAGATATCGACAGCAGTCTAATCGGTTCCCCCGGTTGCTGAGTCGGGTTAACACCCCCAGCATCCCATCACTTCCCACTCTGCTTCTCCCCTCCGGTATCTGCTCATTACTTAGGCCGACAACTGGGAAACAAACGGCGGCTTGCTGCTTGTATCAACGCCGACCATCAGGCGCTTTCTAATCAAATTCTGCCAGCAATGACAGAAACAAGAAAAGAGGAGAAGAAGAAAAAGAAGGATGGACACCAGTGTGTGTGTGTGTGTGTGTGTGTGTGTGTGTGTGTGTGTGTGTGTGTGTGTGTGTGTGTGTGTGTGTGTGTGTGCTCCTCGTGCTTATTAATGGCAAAGTGAAACCCCGGTTTCAGCACCTCCGTGCGCCTCCGGTGCCAGCTGCAGAACAATAAATAACTAATAAAAGGAAGAGTAGTGCTGGAGAGAAAATAAAAACCCCTCTGTCTGCACCAACCCCACCCCACCCCCCAATCTGTTCTACCGTCATCAGGCGGAATGCTGTTATCTTCCCTTTCATAATGCAGCGTAATATCAAAGCCTAACTAACAACGTGTAAAAGTGTGACGACGGGCAAACACGAGCTATCAGTTCATCAAGCAAACAGTTTTTGTATTGGGTCCGACTCATGTAAAGGAGAAAGGGTCCAGGAGGAGTTGATGTTTGTTTGTCATCCTCCATGACTACAAACTCAAATGCGTCCAAAGTTCAAAAGTTGTCTCCAACACCCGGAGAGCTTCTTAAGACTTCAGTATGAACGTGGCGGCGTGCTCAGCGTCTGTTAGCATCAATCAAACCGTCTTCCTAGACAAATAACCAAGTCCAGTTGCTTTTGATTGAAATTGCTTTGGGGATAACGATGACCTGGACAAATGAGAAACCATCCATCAGTAGATTGGTTGGGAAGGACTGAAGCTACAGTGAAAAGGCAGGTGTGTGTGTGCGTGTGTGTGTGTGTGTGTGTGTGTGTGTGTGTGTTGAAAAGGCAATTGTGTGTTCTATACGTAAGAAATAGAGGACTTTATGTTGGATACGTGGCGTGAGCGTGCATGTACGTGTGTCTGGGCGTGTATGCTAGTCCTTGGGTTGGTCCTTGGTCTGTTTCTTCATTTTCATCCTCCGGTTCTGGAACCAAATCTTCACCTGCCGCTCCGTCAGGTTGAGCGCGCGCGCCACCTCATGCCGCCGGTCCCGCGTGAGGTACATGTTGAACAGGAACTCCTTCTCCAGCTCGAGGGTCTGGTATTTGGTGTACGGGCACCGCTTCTTCCTAGAGGAGCGCGCATGAAGCCAGTTGGCCGACGGGTCATCTGGAGGAAGAGAAGCAAGAGAAAGGACACTTAATGATACAATATAAAAATCAATACAAATGAACCAGTTTTAGAACTTTGGAAAGACAAAGCAGCTAAACAACATCTCGTGCGTAAAAATGGCAGACCCTTGTGCGTAAAAGCTTTGCTCGGAATCACCGGACTCTGCAATTGACACTTGGGTGCGTAAACCAGGGTTATGGTGGCAAAGGGGCTGCAGATTTGACACTAGCAGACCCGTGGCTGTTTTATTTGACACCACGTGGAAGACAGACGGACCGCTTCGTCCACCCTGCAGCTGCATAAGGAGCAAAGCACGAAGGGCAAATATGAACAGCACATCTCAATTGTTGACCATTGTTTTATGAAGTAGCGAGAAGAACGTAGCGTTAAAAAGTGGATTAAACACAGACCAATCCTAATATAGCATACTCGTCTGTTGTTTTATGGTTTTACTCCACATTACAACTTATACCTGGTCCCAGGTGCGTTTCTCAAAGAGGACCGGTCCAGACCCTTCAAAGGTGCACCAATTTCATTCACAATTTAAGCAAAAGCATTAAAAATGTCATGAAAATTTTTAAATTAGCCAAGGAGTTAGCTGATAAGTTAATTACATGTACTGATGTATGGATATGTTTCTGGGAGCTCCTGTTTGAAGGTGACCTTAGCGCGTAAATATAGGACGCTCCAATCACGGCGGTAATTGACAAATGATAAGGGAGGCAGCATTACAGCGCGCGCGCTCGTGCGCGTGCGTGTTTGTGTGTCTTGCAAAACACATTTTGTGACAACAGCCGAAACCCTGTGATGAGAGCAAACACAAAAAGCAGTGTAGATGTTTTACTGCTTTCTTTGTTTGCGTGAGAATGATGATCATATTGCAGCTCCGCACACTGTCACTGCGTCGCTTTTGACTGATGCTAAATTAATAAACAGCGGGGGAATGCACGGGCACATTTGCCCATAACTAAATTCATAAATCAACTATTAAAAAACAGATTGAGAGAGAGAGAGAGAGAGAGAGAGAGAGAGAGAGAGAGAGAGAGAGAGAGAGAGAGAGACTTCCATAATTAGTTGTTCTATTAGGTGATCAAATAACGGTTTCGTGATGCCACAGCACAACAAGCTCCACCGCACTTGTGATTGATTTGAGATGTAAATAACAATGTTGTAACGCATGAGGCTTCTAAACGGGACGGTCTTCATTTTCGGTGGAGAGTAAATTATGAATTATTGCCTTCGTTTTTTCATCTCTGTCTCTTATTTCTCTCTTCCATATGTCTTGTTAGCCAGGCCACCCTGACTCCTCCACTACCCCACCCCTCTTTATAGCTTTCAGACCGACGTAATTAGCATAGACTTCTTGTTTGGGACGCATGGGTCTGGTTAAGGGCTTAAAGCTATCTGCTCTTCCCCTCTGCAAAGCACCCAGGCATCTCAACTATGAGGCAGTTTCATGGCACTCTCACGGCACAGAGGCTCCTAAAAAGACAACAACACATTTGGACATTTGGACAATCCCCGGACCTGTCGTTACCTGCTAATATTCTGCATTTGTTTGGCATAATCTCTCAGCACCTACACTCTCAGTAGATAAACGTTTACTTTTTGAAATAACTATCAAAACACATTCAGGAACATTGTGAGTGGCCAGAGCTGGTTCTGGTTCATTTCCACGTTTACATCTTCTAAATAAAAACCCTTAACCATGAGCAATCACTCCCTGTGGTTAGGTCAGGCTCTTCCTCCGCTCAATTACAACAGCAGAGCCAACAAACAGAGTTTTTCAGCTTTAGACTCTGTAAAAGCAAAAACAAGTTCACGCAAACATGTCGAACTTACGATTTCTGCCTTCCCATATAGCTCTTTGTTAAATTTGAGTCTGATTAGCTAAGGCAAATGAAATGGGTTACACAGTTTAAAGACCATTTAGGATGATGAACAGAACCAGCGTGTGCGTGCAACGTGGGAACTATTTTCTTTTTGCTGTTCTTTCATTGAATTTTATCAATGTCTCAATCAGCAGGGCAGTCTGCTGCTCAGCCCAAATGTGACTGAAAGAGGGGATTCCTTCCTGGATTTATTGGTTAAAAATGTTTTTTTGGTTAAGAGTCACTGGCTGTTATTGTAGTGCTAGAGCCTTCCTGAGGCAGTGTAAGTCAGACAGCACACATGCAGTCTAGCTATCAGACTTCAGTTGGGAATATGAACTCCATCTAAATCAGTTTGGGCAAGGTTAGGGTCAAAAAGCTTCTCATTGTTGCTGTCAAACTGAGAAAAAAAACACAAGATTTATCCTTGAAACCAACGCCAGACCATAGGTCTGCAGGGCAAGGGGCTTATAAAGGCTAGTTTCTATCTCTATGTGAACTGCAACCTCAGTCCTCTGGCCTAAAATGGCAGATGAGAAGATCTTATCAGTTAAAAGTCATGAGCTTCAGCGCCATTCGACGCCAAGTGAGGAGATTTAAAATATGTGCGTTTCCCTCCCCGAGGAGCCTGGCGATATTTTACTGCTTTGACATTCCTATGACGCCAGGACAATTCACAAAACTGCATATGACTTTCATAACAATGGTTCTTTTAACTGCCAGTTGTGAATAAAGAACCCTTCTGTGTGGCACCTTGAGCAGTGTTAGCTTTAGGTTTGATCTTATCTAAACTTGAAATGGTTGATACGCAACATTTACACCAGAAAAAGAAAAACGCAATTAAAGTTATGGATGACAACCAAAAAAATACTTATAACTTAAGAATATGGCATACTCAAGTCAAAATGTGGATCTATAGATCACATTTTGACATTTCAAGTCTACATTGAGAGAAAATAAGTCATAATATGTAGTTAGCAAGTGAAAAGTATTAATACAAAGTCAAAATTCTGATCAGTTTGACTAAAAATGTCAAAGTTTTGGCAGTGTAACACAGCACATTATGGTCAAGGGCTTTAGAACAAGATTGCAAAGCCAAGATGGCTGCCAGCGATGTACATCAGCTGGCCTCTGTCCATGTGGATCCGGCAGAATATAGACTCCCTGTGTTAAGTTAGTTAGCGGCCATCATAAGTAAATATGTCCTTAATACCCTCTGTAATCAATTCCCTCTAACATGGCCAGCATGTAGAGGATCGATTTAATCTCAGAGCAAAATAATGCCTGGTAAAGAGGTGTGAAGAGGGGTGGAGGGTTGGGTGGGGATGTGCTGCGCTTTGGTCAAATTGTAAAGTGGGTGCTTTGCATTCCCCGGGTGTATAATCACCTCCAGGACCATCCATTACCCCCGGAGCTGTGCCGCGACCGTGGCTGTCACCCAGGATGACAAACCGGTTGAGGGGTGGAGAGGTGGAGGAGGGTGGCGAGTTGGGGTGCTGGTGGTGATGGTGGACAGTACTTTCTTCTTTTTTTTTCCGACAGTAAGGACGATGACGGATAGAAGGATAGAATATGGCTGGTTTATGTGTGTATAGCTTGTACAGTGCTTGCTTGAATCTTTTTCTTTAGGCTACATCCGTGTATCTGCAGAAGCAATGTGTGGTGTCACCTGGATGAAAAGATTAATAATCCCGTAAAACTATGGCCCTGCGGCGCAATGTGTTCAATTGTAGGCCAATGTGTGTGTGTGTGTCCACCGTGATTAATGCCGCTTGTATGGAAACAGTGACTGAAACGGCTAGAAGACTAATATCACATCCCGTCTCTTTCTCTCTCTCTCGTTCTCCCTCCCTTAGCAATTTCACCCTAATAGTTCCAGAAATTGACCTCTCATATATCCCAAAGGCACGTTATTACATTTCCAGAAGTCGTATTTTATTCCCCCCCACCCAACCACCCAAAACCTTACACCCCATCTCGCCCAGCCACCAACAGCAACACACCAATTAATGGGGTTGTTCACCCGGCGTTATAACTTAATAAACTTTGGGGGTAATAACTTTCTCGCACTGCCCGGCAGCAGCAGCAGCAGCAGCACAAAGACTGAAGTGTAATCTTGTAGTTTATTCTGGATGGCCGCCCAGCACCAGTAACACAGAGAGAATCTGTAGCCGGTCGCCGGCTTTGACTGGATGTGATGTTTTGAAAGGTAGGATTCCACTGATGTTATTCACAGAACGGCCATTTTGAATACCTGGGGAGGGGAACTCTGCCTTGTCCTGCTGTTATGTGCCAAGATGCAAACACTAATCATTACTCAAAACTGCACCAGATACGAGCGCTTTCAAAGAGTTCATGTTTCACATATTAGACCCATTATTACAAGCTAGTAATCCTAGAATTCAGCCTACACAGTGGGATACAATTTATGGTGGATAAAAACTGTGTTCTGTCAGGAATCTTTCCCTTTTTGTGAACACATAAGGGGAACCAACGTATGTGCCTTTAACCTCTGAAACATCAACTCGCTGTCCAACATGCCTTCTTATTATCTATAATGGCGAATGACTTTCAAGAATTCTGCCATGTCGTAACCTTTAACAGCTCATAAAGTCAAAGCTCTCTGAGGAGTTGCCCTCTGGTGAACTCATCTATTGTTCACAGAGTAGCCAACAAAGGACGCAGGCAACAATTATACAACTCACATTTTCAGTACACCAAAGCTATTGTCTGCCATGCCGTGTCAATAACTTGTGTTGTTCAACGTGTCTGCTCTCAATCTCTATTTAAAATGCCAGTCGTATAAATTATTAACATGGTTGACATCACGGTAACTTTGTACTTGTTTGTGTTTAAAGGAAGATTTGTAGACTATGATATATTTAACTCAAATGATGAACATCTGCAAGCAAAACCAAGACCAAAGCCTTAATGAAACCCTGAGCACGCCAGGCTGTTCTCAATCACCTACAAGAAGTAATGCACTATTTCATTTCTATATAACCCATGTAATTGTGAACCTTGATGTGCCTCTGAGAGGGAAGTCAGGCGATGTCGTAAAAGGCAACAAAGTCCACGTATAGGAGGCCGGGGTCAAGGATGGGTCAAACAAACACAGGACTTTCACCCTGTTCATGTCCTGTGTGAAACCAAGACTTAGCGTGAACTTATCGCTGCTTACTTTTGTTAAATTCTACATGAAGTATGCAACAAACATATTTATCTTAAACCTAACCACAAACTGTTCCTAAACCTAAATGTGGAGTTGCTTCAGCGGGTTCTGAACTGCAGGGAATTGCGCAGGACAGCACTTAACTGTTCATAGGATATATTTGTATGATTGTATGGGGGTACACTGAGTACGTTTAGCTAACATACCATAAAGATTTGGCAAAAATGTTTGATTTTCTTGCGAGCGTTAGACATCTTCACATTTTGAAAACATTTGTTAAACATACAAGATATAACATGGTAATTTAGTGGCTAGCTATTTCCTGTGTCCAGTCTTTGTGCTAAGCTAAGCTAACGGGCTGGTGGTGGTGAGTGGGGTCGATCTTCTCATCTAAGTCTCAGCAAGAAAGTGAACAAGAGTACCGCCAAAAATGTCAAACTATTCCTTTAACCCAGAACAAAACAGCCAGAAAAGCACACAGCTATGAGGGCACTAAGGATAATTCTTAAAACATGTATGAGGCATAAGAGATGCGTTACATATCTGTAGAAGGGTCACGTGAACATTACGCTGTCATTTTCAATATGTGCCGTTCCAACACAGTCACCTGATTTCAGCCTCAGCTAAGAAGTAGCTATGGTGATATGTCTAACTACACTCTCTTAAAGGTGACTATTGATATTTACACAAGAGAGAAGTACAAAGACTTACTGTATATCTGAGGTTGCACAAACAAATGTGTATTGAAAATCACTTTTTTTCTATTGCTTGTTAAAATAGTAACCAATCACTCTATTTGTGAAGCTATGTCGGGGTAAAGTAGTGTTCAGCTTGCATAGAAACACATACAGCCAAGGTGTTTAAAATGGCCGCCATGCGAACAATAGAAACAGCCTTCACTTGCTGTTGGGTGCAGCACCCACTACCTGCCACACTGACACACTGCACATAAAAAAAAGAATAATAAAAAACAAAGCACAAGAAAAACAGCTCGCTCAGAGAGAAACTTGCTCTAATTGAGAAGACTCTCAGTTCGAACACTAGAATCCATCACAGACCAGGCTTCACTACCGCCGAGCCAGACTGGGACACACAGTGTTACTGGTGGAAAGTCCAATAATTCAGACTGGAGGCTGCTGGGCTCCATCCAGCCCTTAAGCAGCTCACTGCTCTGATGGATAGCATGCTCACATGCTGTAATAAGGTGTCTGAGTGCATGAGAGTGTGTGCGAGTGTGTGTGTGTGTGTGTGTGTGTGTGTGTGTGTGTGTGTGTGTGTGTGTGTGTGTGTGTGTGTGTGTGTGTGTGTGTGTGTGTGTGTGTGTGTGTGTCTGTGTGTGCGTGTGTGTGTGTATCAGTGCTGTGTGTATATGTGAGTGTAGCCTAATTTGTATTTCTTCCTCTGAAAAGGCCAATAGGGGTGGAGGCCTCCCTTATTCTCTCTCATGCACACACCAGACACACGCACGCACACACACACACACACACACACACACACAATGCACGACACACGTAACGGTCACGCGCTCACACGCATGGATCCGACTCCTCTGACACAAGCTGGATTTATCCGGCGGGAGACAGAGCTCGTTCACATCAGCTTCGCTTAATAAATATATAAGAAATAAAATAAAAAACAGATGATTTTTTTTTTCTTCTTTTTCCAGGGCGTGTTTTTCTGTCCCGCCCTAAATAAGTCAAGAAGCTTTGGGAAAATGTCTCTAAACTGAGCCAACCCCGCCAGCAGCACATGATGGATTAAATGTTGTTGTTAGTGAGAACAAACCCGTGTTGTACTGGCCGAACCCTCCGCGGCTTTATATCAAGATGACTGCGATTTCATGACAGCTAAAATATTATTATTATTATTACAGAGTGAGCAGATGAATAAGACAGCAACTCACGTGCGGCTGTGTGCTCGTCAGACTATAATAACACCCGACATCAGTTTTGCCGTTTTGTTGAAGCAAATATTCAACCAGATGCATTTTTTTTTTTGCCTAAAGAATAATTTAGTGCTTGTTATGAGCGATATCCTAACTCTGAAGGTTCCCATACATTTATTTATCAGTAGATCCATGTTCATGTCTTTAAAAGAAGCATACAAAACAATAAACGCTCCAGTTCTCCATCTTAAAACTCACAAAATAACTCTAGGCGAGATACACGTCTTGGCAAAAACACATGGAGCGTGATTATTTGGTCTTGAAACCCCAACAGAAGCCGCTGTGGGGTGATACTGTATTTATACGCGTTAAGAGTCCAGAGAGCTCGGTGTGACTGTCCCCCCACTCAGGTGTGAGTGGTGTTGAGTCCCGTAGTGCAGATCAGTCCACGCTGCTGCCTGAGTTATGAGGCATCCGCTCTATTTAGAACTAATCTAGCCTGCTCTTCGGCTCGTGTCCATGATGGACGGCCTGACTCCTTTTACGATTTTCATGATTTTTTTAAAAGACAGGCCGTGTGTATGTGTGACATAGCATTTGATATTTTCCCCTGATGGCCACACAAACACATTTGAAGTCAGGGACGGAAACAATACGTTTAGAAATATGACAAAATAAACCTCCAGATGCGCGCGTGTGTCTGTAGAAAACGATATAGTTAATGCAGAATGAATGAGCAGGAAAAAAAGTATCTGACTGCCTCCCGGACGCATACGTACATGACATATTGGAAACACGGCGTCACTTTATACACCGCTGGTTAAATTAACCTATAAAAAGATCATTCAGGCTGGCCGAAGGTAGCCAGTAAAGCTCTGGAGCTCATGTCTCCATACTCTGGGACTTGTGAGCGCACACCGCTCACTGCACAGTGAGAGGCAGATCAGGAGCCGGAGGCCTACAGCTCTATTTACAAGTTTGCTCCAGAGGGATTTACTTTAGTTTGGAGCGGCCGATCAGCCCGGCTTGTTACAGACTGACACTGACACGAGAAGCTTTACAACGCAATGGAGCGCAGACACACGCATGTGCGCGTCTTCGTGTGAAAAAAACAAACAAACATAAAAATGACACAGAGAGACGAGCGGAACCCCACGACCTATCCACCTGCAGCGGAAAAGACAAACCCAAAGAGCACCACTCGGTTCTTTTCAAACAGGACAGCAGTGCGCATGCCCCGAGTAATTACCACTACTACAACAACAACGTAAGTGTGTAACGCTACTATCATACTTTGAGGGAGAAGAGCAGCAGATTAGAAAAAAATAAATAAATCTGACCCTGTTTTTTATATATATATATATATATAGCTTATTTTTGCTTTGATTTGGCGCGTCTGTCGTTATGAATACTATTCCTTCCGCTTTGATGTTGCCTTCATTTTAAACGTTTCCAGAAGCACAATAGTCACCTTTCTTACACAATCATCCGCAATAAAAAATATCAATATATGTTTTTTTCTGCCCATGCAGGTAAAGCTATCAGACTACACGTGTGTTTGGCTTTTGTAGGTAATCATCCAACATTCCGACAGTACTTTCAGTGATTTTCAACCTGCCATATGGACGCAATAACAGCATCTCCACAATACACGTACATTTAACGCGATTACCCTTTCTTGAGGTGATTTTGTTCAGTTTTTAGTGTGTAGGTTATTTTTAGGCCGATTCTTGCACCAGTTTCAATTGCATTTCAAGTTGTTCGTATTGTTTTATCCGGCTCTTGCAGGTTATTTGAAGTGTGCGCCTCTTTAGAAAACTGCGGGGGAGATGCAGTCTACACATAGGCCTCCATTGGTTTAAGGTAACGTCACAGCATTCAGTTAATATGCATTTGTTTCCGCAGGAGCCGGCTGCTTCCACATGCAGGGATGAACCGAACTAAATCTCACAGTAAACTTAGAGAGCAGGAGGTGGGGGCACTTAGGCTCTCTGGCTCTTTGTTCTTGTTTTATGGCGGCATTAAAAGCATTTACAGTCTCTCTCTCTCTCTCTCTCTCCACTCTCTCTCCTTCTCCCGCGCGCTAGTTCCTGCTTAAATGACTTACTTTGCTCCAGGCCGTCTTTGTCCTCACTCCCTTCACAAATGTCCTTATTTTCCTCGAACCCTGTTCTCGGGATGGCCGCCGGGTGGTGGCTTAGGTCGCGCGCTGCTGTGGACGTCGACTCCAAGATGTACGTGGTGGTCTCGTGCTGGTGCGCTCCGCCGATTTTGGATGGGATCTCCCCGCCTAGATGGCCGAGCTGAGGCTCCAGCTTGACCTGACCCGTCTGGCCCTGCCCCGGGACGGACTCGGAGCCGCGCGGCGCGCAGTCCAGCCATGAGCGTAGATACCGTGTGTCCGCGGCGGGCACGTGCTGGGCTGGGATGTAAGGGTGGTAGACAGTAGGGAGGCCACTGGCACCGTGGTGCGGGCTGAACGGGCTCCAGGAGGACGAGAAGACCGGAGGCTTCGGTTGGAAGCTGCACGACGGATACGACTCGGGATGGGGATGCTCCGCGTGCCCCGCTCCGCCAGGCTGCCTTCCGCCAGCGGCTGCGGCGGCGCTCGAGCTGGAATACTGGACGCTGGGAAAGCGAGCCGGGGTTGAGAGTTCATCGCTCTCGTGACTTATGATGGAGTCCACGTAATAGTTGCTCAAAGTCCCAGAAATGGACATTCTCGGACATTATCTGCGAAACGCCGCGAGTTCACTAAATGGAGAACAAGTAGAGAGACATTACGAGATTTTTCTCTTTCCCTTTCTCTCTTTCTCTTTCTCTCTTCTGTCCTCTGCTTGCTCGCCCCCTCCCTTCGTCTCTCTCTCTCTCTCTCTCTCTCTCTCCCTCTCTCTCTCTCCCTCTCTCTCTCTCTCTCTCTCTCGCTCTGCCACTAGCCCCCTTCCTTCCAAACAACTTGCTCACTACAGCGAAACAAAGTGCTACAGCCTACAGCCTCGCATTGTGCGCGGGGGTTTGTCGGGTCTGTGCGCGAGGCGCAAACTGATTGGCCGGACTTTTTCTTCGAGTCTGATAAAGCGTCAATGGAGCGTAAATCAATCCTGCACGCGGGGCCTCTCTCTCTCTCTCTCTCTCTCTCTCTCTCTCTCTCTCTCTCTCTCTCTCTCTCTCTCTCTCTCTCTCTCTCTCTCTCTCTCTCTCTCCTCTCTATTTAATAGATTGCATCCCTCCTAAATAAATGGTCTTGTTTATATGCAATATGCAAAAATGAGCGGCTCGTCCGTATATCTAGTCCGTGTATCTATGGCTGCTGTCACGTTAGAATTATATCAACCCGTTAAATTATGCTTCGCCTGGACTGTATGCACGAAATGCAGAGCGGAGACAACGGCTGACAAATAAGTGGCGCCATTATTTTTATGAATTTATTTATTTATTTTGAGCTAATCAAAATAGATGCGCGTGCATTTCAGTGTGGAGCGCACGAGACGCATTGCCGTCCACTCTTGCGATTGTGCGCAATCGCTTCAATCAACCTCAACATCAGGGAGTCTGCATTTAAAACACCATTAGTAAAAGCGCCGATATACCCACACTTATCTCGAGCCAACAGCGCAGATATTTCCTATCCAAGACAAGATAGATAGTAAAGTTCACACCGACGTGTGTTTAATTATTTACCCACTTTCTGAATGTACTTGTAAGGTTTTCTGTGAGCTGCGGAGCCGCCTGACACTGTTTTATTGGCAGATTAACAGTCATTTTTGTTAACGCGCCATTAAATCGGGCCCTGCGTGGTTATGCCCCTTGTCTTTACAGCGCAAACTACTTCAACTACTTTTTTTGGGGTCCGTTTAATAACATAATAAAATCAGGGCGGCTGCTTTGGTTTTATAGGGCTGATATATGGCCTGTGGTGGTGCGGACCGTAAACGCGACCGAAGCAGCCTCTCCCCCGGTCGGTTAAAGGAGCTTCTCACTCAGCGGTCAGGCTGCCATGAGTAAACACAACTCGGACCGGAGCTCGGTGGAAGTATGGGGGCCTGAGGCTGGACGCTTTCTTCTGTTACGGAATAGTAGGCCACCTGGCTCTGCTGGTCTATGCTGAAGCCTCTCGTTTGAGGGGTGAAATCCGTCTTCTGGCTTTTAATGAGGAGACTGAAGAGCAGACTGGACTGGCAGCGAGTCCAGACATTTGACTTCCTGCTGACCTTTATCAAAGTCAGCGGGATTGTAAGTCTTTATATTTCTTTACAATTATCACGGACGTGAAGTCTTGGACTCTTTGGGGATGGCAGGCGGCTAGTCAGGGCTATAAATCCCATCTGTGCGTCCCATACACAGCTAACAGCGTTATTTACGACGATTAAATATGAACTACGCATTGCTTGTGGGCCTAACGCGGTTATTTACGAGGATAAAGGTAGGCTATAGCGCAGCTTTCAGATCTGCAGAGGAGAAATGATGAGCTTGGACTGGAGACAGACCGAGCGACCAGGAGCAGCAACAAAAACCCAAATCAAGAGTCCTTTAAACATCAGTCGCGACTCTGGCGCCCAGCTTTGGCCTTTGAGCTTGAATGCACCGCATTCCACTGCCTTTCCGCCTTAAAGGACCATTTCCAGCTCATCTGGACAGCTTCCTCTGGATGACAGCGACCCAGTAAGGACAAGACCCAAAAGTATAAACTTTATTAAAGGTTGGTGTGTGAGCTGCGTAATTAAGTGATTTTTTTTAAGGGGCTTGAAAGAGCTTTAGCCACAAAATGAATAATACAGTGTTGTAATGGGAAAGTGCACAACCTCACTTTAGTGAAGGAGCACAGAATAACCTTGCATCAGTCATTCCAACTCGCGGAGCGTTTTTCAGTAACCCTGAACTTCACGCAGTGCTCCCGGCACGTTTTGAGCAGAAACGGACTTTGTTTTCCAGTCATAGATGCTCGAGATAGTTTTCAGTCAACATGGCCTCTCCTCAGACCGCAGGCTCTGTGGGAATTTTAATCTTCGGAGGGCCCCCGCCCTGTAGGCCGGGCTGCCAACCAGACAGCGCGTTAATTGGAGACATGGCGCTGAAAAAGCTTGAAGAGATTATCTGCAAACCACCCTCATTGTGTGCACGTTGCCTAAGTGCTATGATGCAAGTGACTTGCACAAATAACCTCCTCACATTTATTCACACTTCTAGTTAGAAGTGCGTTACAAACGATAAGGAACGCGCGGGGTTAAATCAAAAATAGCATTTAGGCCTATATGTGACGTTACCATTCATGTGCTCTTGTTGCAGCACACATAGTTTTCCATCAGTCAGCGGGCAGTCACGTGGCCAAAAAGACGACACTTTGCAGCCAGAAATAAGAACCATGGAGTGAATGCAGAGGCTAGGCTCTTCACTTTCATCCTCTGCTTTATTTCTCCTCAGAATGCAAATTTTAAGGCAGTTTGGGAATTCCCATCAAACTCTCATCTGATGTGAAACTAAGATGTTCTCATATAACTTCATTAAATCGACGCTGTGAGCAAATCAATCGGCTGAGGACGTTTCGTGTTTACAAGCTACCAATAAAAGTATTTACAACAAATTGCATTTAATACCCCCTCTCATTTCCTCGCACCGCCTAGACAAGTCATTGAACGACCATAAAACCAGCAGAGACATTCAAAACGAGTTTAATAATCTTTAGAAACGCAATTGAACTCATCACTGAGAAGAGGCTAACATTCAGGATCGCAGTTTTGCTTTTCTTTCCCCCCACAGATTTGAAATAACCGAGGCAACCATGTCAGAGGGGTTGAACCGAGGCCGCGATCATCCCTGTAGATTTGAAATACTGACACGTGAACTCCAGACGGTCATTTGCTGTTCGTGGAGCGAAAGCCTTCGTTTCCACCGACGGATCTGGATTTAGGAGACGCACATTTAGAGCGTATTTCTAATTACACCTCACGCACATTCTCGAGGTATTTTGTTTTGAAAAGCGAGAGACGTGTTGGGATGCAGACAAAACACGCCCAAAAGAAGCACAATCACATCAGAGATTCAAGTTTAAAAGTCGTATTTCAGTTTATTGTTTGACTTGTAATTTGTTGCAGAAGGCAAAAACAAAGCGTAATGCAGACTTCACCTGCATCAAAAGGTCATATATGCACCTACGGCAGGGTAATGGACAGTCTTTCATCCACCAAACATCTCCAAATGATTTTTTTAGGGTCTAAAAAGCGTGCCACGACTTAAAATAGGCTTACATAATTAACAACCAGAGCCCTTAATTGTAAAATGTTACATTTCAATACCTTAAACCCCGAGCAATGCTCTGTAGCCCAGGTGTGTATACAAATACATTTTTTTGTATTGAGATATTCAATGTATAAAGCCTGAATACCGTATGGACACAGTCGAAATAATGATTTTTGGATATTTATTTCACTTCGATTATCGGAGAGTGTTAAAACTGCAGCTCAGGGTGAAATGAAGTAATCTATTAAGCTGCTGCGTTCAGATATTACATTACAGCGGGTACAACTGCGCGTGCGAAAGAAAGGACAGCAGAAAAGCAGACACCGAAGCTGGGTAGAAAATATTTTTACAGTTGCATAGAGAAAAGGAAGATATACATATATAAGCTATTTTTATAACACAGTGTAGAAAAAAAGGTCAGATAAACAGGTAAATAGAAAAAGACGTTTTACAACATCTAGAGTTTAACACACATGTAGGCACACAGCAGATTTACCTGAACAGTTGCAAAACATGGACATGCTTTGAACATACAATATTAAAACACATCCGTAGTAATGTGTAGACATCTTTGCATATAGGATGTCAGGTTCAGAATCTGGCAAATAAGGCTTGATGTGGTAAATATTGGTTATTTAATAAAACAATTATCTGGTCTTTAAATTGAATATGCAACACATTTACCACAACCGACAAGAACTGTTCGTTATTGTTTTTAAAGAACTGAACGTGGATGAGACACATTCAACACTTAACTTGATGTGCAATGACTGATTCGACTTTCTCCTTCGATGAAACAGCATCAGTACATATGAAACAATAACGGCTATTGAGCATGATAAGCTGTTTGATTGATATGAGCGATATATTTTAATAACAGCCCATGTATGCCCAGGCCTCGTAGATCATGTGCAGCATCGTATTTCTCAGTTGAAAAGCTTGAGGAGGCTCCAGGCATCTCCCTGAGCTTCTTTACAGCTCAGATGGTAAAGTTGCCTTTGTAAATGAAGTCAGCGGAGAGTTATTAACTGACTACCCACGGCAGCAGGGAGAGCAGAGATGTATCACACGAAATGCCCTGAGACACATCTTATGAGGTGGGACCAGTCCAGCTGCTATGGACTCTGTGTGTGTGTGTGTGTGTGTGTGTGTGTGTGTGTGTGTGTGTGTGTGTGTGTGTGTGTGTGTGTGTGTGTGTGTGTGTGTGTGTGTGTGTGTGTGTGTGTGTGTGTGTGTAAGATGGACTCTTGTAAAGTACACAAGCACTACATATGTACTTGCACATTAATTATATAAAATATATGAACACAAATGCAAAAGCATTAAATATTAAACATCTTTGATGCTTTTATGTTGCGGACATGAACTCATGTAACCCCCCAGCTCACCCTTTACAACTAGAGTTTAGAATTTAAGAAGTTGCTCAAAGCCTTGTGACTTCAACAATGAATTATAATCTCTGATTTAGGGACTGTACAGAAATCATATTTTATTTTATCTCTATCAATGCCATATATTTATTTCTATCAATGCCATATACTATATTTGCTGAACCACTACTGCTGTTACAAAATAATTTCCCAGTCTGGGATCATTAAAGTAATTCTATTCTATTCTATTATTCTATATTTATTTCTATCAATGCCATATATTTACATATTTCAAGCTTGCCCTTGTGAACTATGCATACATAAAAGAGCTAAAATAAACTGTTACTTTGATCCTAAAGGTGTATTTAGCCCTAGGAGTAGCAGAAGTATTACGATCCTTTAATAAAGTAAAAGTATCAATAGCATAGAGTAGAAATACTGTTGCAGTTATACAGTAGTCCTGCATTTACAATTTTACTCAACTATAAGGACAAAGTTATTAGCATCAAAACATAATTTAAGTACCTACAGTTTATGGAAAATGGTCCATTTCAGAAAAGTGTATATTATATTATTGAATTGTGCATGTTACTTTAAAGTTGCAGCCGGTAAAGATGGGGTTTATTTCTACCATACATACTGCCAGGGGGCTAGTGAATTTCACCACGGGATCAATAAAGTCTTATCTCTATCTTTAATAATACATCATCATTTATTTGTTGGTTATATTTTGTATTAATTAGGGTATTAATCTTAATCTGCAACTGGCAGCTTAAGTTATCAGATGAATGTAGTGTGGGGAAAAGTACAACATTTACCCCATAGGTAAAGTAGAAGTTAATGTACTGAGTCACTTTCATCACTGCTAAATATGAACTTATGTCTGTTTTCTAAGAGCACTTTCATTCAGTCTCTGTTAGTCGTCCTTTATTCTGCATCAGGACAGTAAAGAAGGTTTAACTGTAGGTTTCATATAAGCTCTGATAAGGCTAACATCCAGTAATAGTGAAGGGATAACATTGATCACAACGTACAGGTGCACGGACACATTTCAACCAACAGCCTCACTTTAATGCTTTTTTAGCATTCAGCACCAAAACCCTCTGATATTTGAAATACTTGATTTTGCGGTTTCATGTTTCCCATCATTATGTCACCAAAAGTGTTGGGCGTCTTCAAATGTGTTGACATGTAAGCCTGTATTCAATTCTACGATGCTATCCAAGAAATAGATAATTAAATAGAGATAGAGAGAGACGCTGACTTCGTCTTTGTGATTTGGGTTTGTTTCAAGCAGTTAAAGCTCGAAAACCTAATAGCAGGCTGTCCGGTTTATAGGTTTGGAAATGAGCTCCCATCCTCAGTCTGCTACACTGCAAATGAAACATTAGATCACTTCAAATCCAAGACTTAATTCGCTGACCGGACTTATTTTACCTCTGTTGTGCCAATCTCAATAAGAAACTTCGATAACTCACCATCGATTTACATTCACGTTATTGATTGAGAAGTTCATTTTTTTTAATAGAAATTCAGGAAATGATTATAACAGGTTGTTTTATACACATGAGGTAGTTGGAATAGCAGTATACTGTATACAGCATGCTTATAGTTAAAAAGGCCTGAATGCATGCGACAGAAAAGTGCATAGGTCATATATTATTAAATATCTCCACTTTGCTACATGATACATACTGAACTGACTATCAATGTTTACCGTTCACCTGTATACGCTCTGATAAGCTTTGTGTTCCAGCCTGGCACTGCAGTGTCCTTCACAGAGACTTTATACAGTACATACCCAAACATACAAGCTCTGTAATCTTTTCTGGTCACTTCCAATATGATTATTCCAAAATTTGATCGGTTTATGTTGTCCTTCATCCATATTTTCATATATTTCATACCAGTCACACACACACCACAAAGCAGATTAGGCATTTATTTATCAAAACCATGGCTGGATGAGTCAGTCGAATCTTCCACCCCGACCTCCATAACAAACTAGATTAGGAGCTTGATTTCTGTCAAAGGACCCCTTTACAAGACAGGGTCACAAGGTTAGTTGTGCAAGACGCCCCAGTTCATATCGGACTTACGTGGTGCCTAAACTTAACTGACACCAAAAGCAGCCATCACGGTTCACCTCCGGTCTGTTGTTGTCTCATGGTCCAGTTCTGTTTGTCACTTCATAAGATATCGTACAAATCTGTGTGCAGAGCTTTCACATACGATATCCTTCAAACCTGTTTTTTAAGAATGCATTGTTCAAATATAGCCTAGTTTGCATAGCAGCATTTAAGGGTTGCACCAACTGAAATAGCTGAAATGTTGGCACAAGTTAAAACTCTTCTCTTCTCTTACACCTAGCCTACGGTAGCTGCAAAGTCCTCCTTAAAAAAGCAGCTGGCATATCGTTTGGACAGGTTTGGATAACTTGGAGGATGAGGAGGAGCAAATTATACTGGCGGCTCTACATCTGTAAACATGCTAAATAAAGTGTATACATGAATAACACATATAAGACCACACAGAGTGTCCACTGATGTCTGTAGGTCGTAGTCTCCAGATATCCACAGGCAGCGGTGTGGCGTGATGTTATGTGTTGTTAGTGCATTTGCAGTACAATTGTGGGGTCACTGTACTCAACTTGAGTGTTTCTGTGTTCTGTTTTCTAGTTCTGCTGCAGCTACAATAATGCCATTTTTCACTGCATGCTACGGCTCGACTCGCGTTTTTTTTTGTTTTTTAGTACCTGGTACTTTTTTGGTACCACCTCGGTTGAGGCTCCAAGTAAACTGAGCCAATAATAGAAGGTGGTGTTAAAATACTGCAGACCACTTATTGGAGAGTCATCACTACACAAACTGATCTTTTTTTTCTGATTCACTGGATCCAGATTTTTTTTAAATGCCAGCTCTCAAAACTACACTGCCAAACTATATTACTAAAAACATCTTAGGCGAGAAATAGATAATAGAGTCTTTTATTTAATTTGAAAATTACAGAGCCTTTTGGCAGCTTCACCCAAGTTTAGTGAGCCAGCTGCGATATGTTGGACCGATGTATTTGTATAAAGTGGAGGTCTAGTCAACATTATGCAAATACTGCACTGGCATTGTGCATGAGTGTGACTCCATGTGTATTAAACTGAAGATCAGTGAAGTGTATCTTTAGGTCCAATTACTCCACTAAAGCATTTAACTTTGTACAAAAAGGGCTACAATCATTGCATTACATGTGTATGCAATTAAAGCTTAAAATCAGTGCATCCTCAAATAGTAACGCTCTCTATCACATTCACATGCAGCATGTGTGAGATGAATCATGTAACTAAACTAAACTTTTGAAAATGGAACTGACCTTTAACCCGAGTAAACTAATGAGCTTAAAATATTCCTAAATGATTAGAAAACTTTAGGATGATGAGATAAGATGAGTACTGAGTGGTGAAGGGGCGACTCCTGAATACAAAGTTATAAAGTAATGAATAAACCTAAGTGGATTTCAATTAAATGCAACATGAGTTTTTACATTGAACTGCTTCATTTACAAGCTTGATGTCAACAACAATCTACATCCTGTGTTTGATGTAATATTGAGAGAAAGGAGAGCTTGTGCAGGCTGCTGTACCGGCGCCAGAGCGCAGCCAGACAGTGAACTGTGGCTGCTAAATGTTAATGTGCTATTAAATGCACTGCAAATTATACAGAAACCCTCCACCGCTGAGACAGGAGAGAAAGAGAGAGAACAGATTTACAGCTTCATGGCAGCGCGCTGAACTTCATAAAACACATGTTTAAAAATGATCATGGCCAACATTCATCATCACGGCACTGCAGACAGGGGGAGCGCACGGAGGAACTGGGAAGGCCAATTTCATTTGGCCTCTTGCCCCCTCTGACACAAACACACACACACACACACACACACACACACACACACACACACACACACACACACACACACAAGCACACACAAGCACATACACACACGCACAGTTGCAATTAGTTGCATTAATTAGTGATGACCAAATTTGTATTTTAGAGACACGTCCTTTTGCATTGAAACTAGAGACCATCTTGTGATGGGATCCCACCAGCCACGGTGGGGGGTAGGGTTGTGCTTTGCTAGGACCACACTCAACTCCCTTCATTTGATCTCAACTACACACACGACTCACAAGGTGAAAACAATACCTGCTAAGCTTAAGCTAGTGTCCTCCAGATACGAGTTCCTTTAGTGTGTTTGCAGACAAAATGGAACTTAGTACTGAGTCTAGCCTGGCTTTGTTTAAAAGTTGGTTCTTAAGCTTATTAATTAACACATTGCATCTAGTTTGTGTTAACCATACACAATATAGTATTTATGCTGCCATGGGACTGATAGATCCTTCTCCTTTTTTCTGGTACCCGGCTCTCTGCACTGTACCTGCCCTCCGTCACATCTGCACTGGTTTCATTATTTATTTTGTGCAATACCATATTTATATTGTATTCCTTATTCATATTATGTCACTTGTTTATGTGTAAACTGTTTAGCTTAATATATTTGCCTTATTTATTTTGTATTTTTAATTTATCACTTGTTTATTTCTTGAAAAATGAAATGAAAAACAACATTAAAGCAGCAATATAACCCAACTCAACATTAGTCAGTAGAAAGAAGAAGATGTTGGCCAATCAGAAGCCTGAAAAAAACCTATCTGGCTGCAATATTGCATCGATGCTCTGCAGCACATTCAGACACCCATATTCCTCAATACAGTGAGGGAGTAAATGTACATATTTGTGTAAACATGTACAAAGTCATGTTAGCATTTAGAACCAGTGCTATTTTAGACACCTCTACCATGGCACTAAAAATGTGGCCTCCTTGGTGACGCCTCACAAAGGAGATAAACGTTCCCTGTCTACACAACATTACTCAGTGCGTTTACATGCAGTTTAAAAACCTGATAATATTCGGGTTAAGGGCATACTTCCGTTTCTCAAACACCATGTAAACAACGTACCCGTACCCGAGTTCTCATTCCCTATTTAACAGACCTAGGTAGCTCCTTCAGTACCCTGATTATTTGTGCATGTAAACAGTGTTCCCGGGTTAATATCGGGTTTCTCATCTGCGCATGCTTCGTTGGCTATAACTCCCCCTCCCCACTCGGCGGCAGTAGCTTTTGACCCAGAAATAGAATAAACCAGGAAGAAATGGCGCTGAAAAAAACATGAAAAACCAATAGAGCGTTACCTTTCAACCGAGGGAGGACTCCGCCATGGCAAGTGACATCACTACCAAGAACACCAGTTTCTGTTGTGATTCTGTCCAAAAGTCGGCCATTTTCCCCCCGTTTGTGATTGTGACAATGGGGAACCGGAAAAAAATTCCTTATTCTTACCAGCAGTATGTTGGCGGAGCGCCACCAACTGTACTGGAGGTAGAGTTATTCCCGTAATTTTCCCATTCAACCCCCTTTAATATATATGTGGGGAATTCTGTATGTATGTTTAGACTAGATCTGATACAAGGCTTTTCACATAACACTGGTTAAGTCAGGGGTGTCAAACTGATCCAGTAAAGGGCCGTGTGGCTGCAGGTTTTCATTCCAACCAAGCAAGAACACACCTGACCCGACTTACTCAATCACCTGAACTGTCTTCACACAGTAGATTTGTTGGACCAGGTGTGTTTTTGATTGGTTGGAATGAAAACCTGCAGCCACACGGCCCTTTACTGGATCACTTTGACACCCATGGGTTAAGTACTGTAAGAGATTTCAGACCACTGTCTCGTTACAACATTTAACATTTGGGAGGACCCAACATGCCATTAACTTTGTATATCACTGAGAAAGTTGAAGCTAGCAAGCTAGGCCAATAGGTTCTACTCCTAAAAATGGAAGCGTTTAAGCTAGCTCGCTAACACTGAACAAGTCAAAACAAACACTAAGGATATACATACTGTATATGTTAATTTATTTTGAGAAAAACTGAATTTTCACTTCAGTTCAATTTTATTGATATGTCAGTACAGTCTTTCTCATGTTATATTACTTGTCCACACTTTCACCTGTACTTTCAGAATAACGACAATTATTACAAATTTGAAAACACAAAAGGGACAACACGATAAGTTTACACGTTCAATGAGATCCATGTCAAATACAGCCAGTGAAAAGATGCCTCCACAGACACCAAAGAGAAACATGAAGACATTTGGAAGCACTTTGTAGCAAACAAAGACAATATTTATGGAGTCTTCTGATGCATCAACACATGGGAAAACCACACTGTATCCATTTCCGTGTCATATTTACAGAACGTGTTTTGCATTCACATGTGGCTTTTTGCTAAAAACAACCAAACTGAAAATACTGCAGTATGTTTTACCCATCAGATTGTCCATTTATCAGCTTTACAAAAGCACAGAGATGACAGGAGTTGTGTTGGATGAAGTGCTGAGTGTGCTTGTTTTCCTCCTCTGCTGTTTGTTGGTGTGCAGCTGCGCAGCGCTGTGTGCAGTTGGGACCTATGTGATTCAGGCAGTTTCAGGTTCCTGTGATTTAAGCATCCAGCCCAACAACTTGAAACTACCTACATCACACAGCTCCTGTATGAGTCCAGCGACTCCACTCATGGCGGCAGCAGTGGGAAACACTCCAGCTGGTTCTGGGATTTCACACAACAGAGCACAGGACAACACTCTCTATCAAAACAGTTAAAGTAAATACATGATCTGATTCAGTGACAACAGCAGGTTTAGATGGTTAAAGCCCCACACTGAAACCAATTGTGGGTCTTCAAAATGCATTGTTTGTCATTGCCATCCCAGAGGATACATGTGAGCGCTCTCTGATTGGACACCACTATCATCACAACTAGAAATGACATCCCTATTGGACAATTCTGCACCTCTTGATTCACATTCAATGCCAGCGTTCAGTGCCACTGCAGGAAGTAATGTCTCCTTTAAGTAACAATGTGGAAAATACATGCAGCCCGTCTGACCTACTAGCAGGGAAGGGACTGGCAACTCATCACAGATTTTCAGTTAATATCTCCTTTATTACCAAGCAGAAAATTGCTTTACATAACCACGATCTTCCATCGATGCTAACATTGTAGTAGAAAGTGATGTGTGACCTCGGCAAACGGGCAATGATGACATTGTCAGTGTCTTCCAAAACCATTACAAGTAACCATCATATGATTTCTGATCTGCACTGCTATGGTTAAGGTTTGGTTACGTTCAGGGAAAAACGCTGCTTGGTTACACGAATAGTTCACGTGTTAGAAAATTGTTTCAATTTAGAGAGGAGGATCGAAAGGACTCATTTCTCTATGGAAAATATATCGGAGACTGCCAGACCATATCTTGGCCAGACATTGTATCATCTTGGAGTTTTGTCATCAACATGAGGTTGGCAGACAACTAGCAGAAGCTTCAGGACGTCCACGTCATTTGTACAGATTAAACAAACAATAGATAACATGTTGATCAGTGAGGTTTAGAGGTGTTTGGCAAATACGACAGCTTGGTCAGGACCACTTGGCGAAACTTTTGAACACGCTTGGTGTCCCTCTGGCATCTTTTTTTAATGTGCAGGGTAGATCCGTTGTGAATTCAAACAAAACTACTCCGATAGGTTTAAGAATAGATTCTGTTAAAATAACTATGTTTGTTGCATAATTTACGTTTGTGGTGTTGGTTACGAGTACATGCTTCTTGCCCTTTCGGACTTCTTTTTAGCGACGTCAACAATGTCCTGATCTAACTGATGGCCAACCCATTAAAAGATAAGATCCAAATTGTACTAACCCAGAGTTTGCCATTAATGTTAGCAAGGGCGTGTAGTCTCCAGGCTGTAAAACACCAGAACATGGCAGGAAAATGAAGGAATTAAGTTGCGCTTTACTGTTTCTAGTTGTAATGTTTATGACTTTACAGAACGCATTAACAGAGACTCTGTAACTTGTAGTGTCGGATTCTTTCATCAGTTTCACTGTTACACCCCAAGCTAACCGCGCTGGTCTCTTATTCACATTCTGCTTTGCATAGTTCACATTTGGGGCACAGACTCAAAACACCTAAAGAAATCACAACATCTTTCATGTATGCCAAGAGTCATCCGGAAGATTGACGAATGCAAGTCCATGTTAATTAAATTACGGTTGAATCGTCACACAAGAACAATAACTCAGACTTCCTCTGGTTATAATCAAATGATTAGAGTGCATGTGACTGAATCCAGCAGCAGGAGGTCAGGCTGCTGCAGTAAATCATATCTAACAAGTAAAATCCCTTCAGCACCAGGTTCCTGCTTGGCTTAATGAATATCCAACTGTGTGACCCTGATGTGAAAAGAAGTTGGGGAAAAAAAAAAACGCTCTCGAGCACGTTGTCTGAAGCAGAAGGTGATGATACACGGTGAACTTTTTGAGTTAACAAAGACGGCCTGAGGTCAGCTGGCACATGAGTCTGTAAGAATTACTTCTAGGAATCATGTCAGGGGATGGGAGAGAGAAAGCAATATCTGTTCAGTCCCTGAGAATCGACCATCCGAGAGACAGACAGGAAGGACGACAAAGAAGGCAGACTTTCCAGGAGGCCAAACCGTCCTTTAGAGTGTCTTTTGTTGACCACCAATAGGCAATAAGGGGCAATAAGACAGCCATAAAGCCACACTATGCAGCAATATAGACCACTGGCACAACTTCCTCCTCCACTTCCTCCAACCACCAATAAACTAGTTGGTCAATTACCCCCGTGGTAAAAAGTAAAGGTGGGAAAGATAGAGACAGATGGGAAAAAAGGAAAGAGGCACGCAGACGGACAGAGATGAGACAGGAGACAGTGTGGCGCTTCACAAATGCTGCTGTCTCAACATGGCGCCTTCAGACCTGCAGCCCGGAAACTGACGCTGTCCTCACTCCTTCCTTTTATTACTGTTCTCTCCCTCTTTCCTCTCATCTTCCATTTCCTTTCCTTGTTTACTTCCTTTTGTTTTCTCCTGCCTGCCCCACTCTGCTCTCTCCAATGAATTACAGTCAACATTGCTTTCCTTTAGACGTGAAGTGCCTTTTCCTCCTCTCCTCTCCTATCCTCTCATCTCTTCTCCTGTCCTCTCCCTTCTTCTCCTCTCTTTACAAACGCACAGCAGCTGCAGCTATTGCAGCAGCAGAGGAAGTTCGGCCATGTGTTCCTGATCAAAGCTCCACGTCGAAGCCCCGTGGGTCGCTGTTCATGCAATATAATGAGCGCTGCGTTTAGCTTGGGATGGAACGGGGTGATGGTCAGATTGAGGAAGATGGACCTTTTTTGCTGACTCACTCTATCCTGTCTTAACATGTTGAGATTTCCAACTGCAGGGCGGCGATTGAAGCTGCAGGAAACAGAAAACTAGATACTTAGTGTACAACTAGTGTCTGTAAAGAGGACAACAGAGACAACAGGGTGCATTTACTGCAGCTTGATGTCATGGTGGATTTATACAGTGAGGTGATTTAAGCAGGACTCAAATGCAGACGTTGGATGCAACCAAGCAACTCAGTAGCCTACTACTCCTCTCCTCTTTTTAAAAAATTGCTCTTAAACAAATGATTGGGTAAAATAAATACTGTATATTTACATTAATTAAGGGACTATATATGTTTTTTCTTCCGTGGCACCGTCTGCATCTTTTGCCTTTTCAACCAAACAGGAAGTGGAACTCATCCAAACTCAGAAATAGAAAGCTCTCACAGGAAATACCACTTCAGTAGAACCACTAACTAACGTTTCCCACAGACTAGAGTGAGTAGGAACATCAACTAGACCTTGGCAGAGTTTGGATTCCCACTGGCATGAATGTGACATGAAAGATACTCGAGCTGGTACTGCTAAATGTATCACTGTTACAACTACTACTGGTGCCGCTGTGACTGATATTGCTACTGTGACCGCAGCAGCAGCGGCATCATTATCATAAGTCATATTAAGGGAACGCCGCTGTGTTTAGAAAGGGAAACTCTTGCTGCTTTTAAAATGTTGCAGTAATGCAGCATTTATTTTATAGAGTGTGAGCAGCCGTCGGTATCTGCCATGTTGTCCAATATGCAGCAATATTATCACTTTTTGACATAACATGAAACAAAAATGATGCTAGGAGTGATTTAGAAATTGTGTCATTGTGTAGTTCTTTGTTTGGTTAGCAGCTGACCGTTACTGAACATACAATACTGATGTTTATTCATTGTATTTGTGTGCAATATTTATTTAAATGGTCTGTAGTTGAGTTATATCGAACATACAATTCTTCGTAGGTATTTATTTTATTTTCACTTAAATGTTCAGCAATTAACTAATACTGAAAATGCAGCACTGATGTTTATTGAGCTATTTACGTTTTTAATAGTATTTATTCTTTGCTCTATTTTGAGTGATTACTTCAATGCATTGCATTTATAATCTAAAATAATGTTAAATATTATTTAATAAAGGTTTGTTTAAGAAAGCAGCATGTGGAGTAGACTGCTTTTGGTCATATCTGTGCACAAACTACAAAAATAAATCATATGAAAATATATATATTTATAATTCAGCACCACAATTATCATCATATGTGGAATTTAATTGTTGTTAAACAGATTCAGGCTTCTGCAGAAATGAAAGCACTTTATTAAAAGAATGTGTCATCATGATAGAAACCAGCTTCAGTCGTGCTTCACAGCGTTTACACATAAATAAATTATTATAATAATAACAATAGCCGATAATTATAATTTTCATAAAAAGTAATTATAAATATGGACATTTTAGATCTTCACTCGAAGACATTACTTGCAGGTATATTACAGTGAATTATAATAATAATAATAGAGCAACAATACACACTGAGGACTCTAACATTATGTCCCATGTGTGAGTTTGAGCAACCATGGGGGACGTTACGCTACATTCTACAATTAAAAACATACACACGGTGGATATTTTATGAGCTGAGACAATATTTTTACACTGGTTGTATCTAATGTTGACTAACTTTGGTTAAACACAATAAAACATGAACTGCATATTGGAAAATATATATATACATATTAAAAAGAAACATGAAAAATCCAAGAAATTAGACACATTTAGTGTGTTGATGCATTGTGACTTCACTTTTTCTTAAATCCTGATTCCTTCACGTGCTTCAGACATGAATGAATGAATAATTGATGGAGTGATCAGTCTGTAAACAGTCTGTGGCCTTTTACTCAACAACCTCCTGTCATTATGCGCAGTTAAAAACGGCGGCACACTCACCATTAGACGAAGACAGGGAGTCCAAGTTCCCTGGATGGAAAATCAAAATCAAAATCAAATTAAGTAATTAAAGAGCCTTTGTTATTATCTTATATTTGAAAGAACAGCCGTGAAAACAGCAAGATAATATCCAGTGTGTGTGTGTGTGTGTGTGTGTGTGTGTGTGTGTGTGTGTGTGTGTGTGTGTGTGTGTGTGTGTGTGTGTGTGTGTGTGTGTGTGTGTGTGTGTGTGTGTGTGTGTGTGTGTGTGTGTGTGTGTGTGTGTTTACAACGCATGAAATGTTTATGAAACAGCAAAGAGCGTCACCTCACACCCTCCTGTCTCGCACGCTCTCAGTGCTCCAGCCTCATAGAGCGCGACCCTGAATCCTCTTCTCCGTATCCAGTCGATGTTATGTTGAGGTGATGCCTCCGGTTCTGGAACCACACATTCACCAGCCTGCCGGTCGGTCAGGTCAGGTCGACGCTCCTGCTTATCTGCAGGAGGCGCTGTCAGCCCTGGTCTATGCCCAAGAGGGTCCGCGGCTTGGTGCACGGGCGGCGCTTCTTCCTGTCGTCTCTGGACGACCGTCAGGCCCCGACAGCCGGGCAGTGCGCCTCTGGGACCGGGCGCCTCTGAGGATGGAAGGAAGACGGTCACACATTTGATACATTAAAGGTGGTATTCAGCTTTTAACAACTACTAAAATTAAAGAGACGAAAAACTGTTTTTATTAAGTTTGAAAGTCAAAATACGTTTAAAAAAATAAATAATTAAACAACAAATCTCAACACACACACACAAAAACACACACACACACACACACACACACACAGTAAGAAAGGAAATTAGTGAAATGCAAATACTACGACTAATGATAACCATATATTATTATTATTAGTAGTAGTAGTATTATTCTTATTCTTATTATTATTCTTATTCTTATTATTATTATTATTATTATTATTATTATTATTATTATTATTATTATTGTTATTCAAATCCAGTAGCGCGTGGTCGTGGTGTGTTTGCGTCTGAGTGTGTGAAAGAGAACCCCCTGTGTGAGCTGTAGCCTGAAACTGCAGCAACGTAGCTTTCATGTAAACGGTCAGTATCATTTAAAACGCACTGCATAGACTTGCATGTTATGCGCTATTATTTTAGGCTTCACGTTCACGTGCATTTTAAGACACTGTGTTCATCCTAAAGATGTGACGTGTCCCCGACAGTATTCGTCAGGGTGTGAGGCCCGTTTCACGTGTTCTGTGTTGGACGCGGCAAAAGCCTAAACGCACACAACACAACACAACACAACACAACACAACACAACACAACCCAACACAGACTGACTCCTCAGACACACACTTACAGAGTGACTCTGCAGGAGTTTTATGATGAGGGCGTGTCCCCTTAAACGCATCAGAAATAAAAATGGATCGGGGAGCAATCACTCTGCTTCATTTTGACTGAAAACCAGCAAATGATAAAGCCTGGTTATTATTTTAATTATTATATTATCTATAAATAAATCCCACTGTAGAAAGAATTAATATTATTGAAAAACAACAAGGGTATTATCATCATCACATTCATACCATTGTTATTATGATAATAATTATTATTATCATCATCATTGTTATTTTTTTTTATTATTATTATCATCATCCTTGTTATTTTTATTATTATTATTATTATGATAATAATAGCAACTATTATTATTATTATTATTACGTCACGGCTGCTCTCCAATCAGATCCGTCAGATCAATATCTATTATTTTTATTTTATTGTTTGCACAATTTAAAACATACATAGAAATTACTGTAAAACAAAAAAAAAAAAGATAAACTGTGCAGGAAGAGGACAAAAACCCAGAAGGCTTATTTGAATCCTTCACCATAAAACAACCCACACAGTTATTGAGATTTCAAAATACACAAAATGCAGATAATAATAAAAGTGATGCTCAACCTATGACATAGCATCAACAACGATAAGAAAAACAAACAAACAATCATTTCCAGGTTCAAGGTTTCCATAAAACAATTTCTAATATAATCTCTAATCTCTAATAATCTATTATTACAGTATATATAATAAGTAATGCCATAATGAACAAAGTGCGCCATTTCAGACTGCGAAGAGAAAGTGGACATCAAAGAGGTGAGAGAACCGTTGTGGTCCACGTGTTGTAATTTTTAAGTATAATAACGGCCCGTTAGATGCTCACACACTTATAATGCACTGTCAGCGTCCCCGTGCTGTTATTATTCGACCGTGTTGCCTCTCTTGTGCAGACTGAGAGGTGTTTCCTCTTTGTTTCAACCTCTTCGCTTCGAAATGCTTTGCACTTTCACACAACCACTAACTTTATTATATTCACATGTATTTATTTCCGGTGGTTTTCTTTTATGTCCCACGCAAACGCTCGCACAGGGCAGAGCAGCGGGCACTGCAGCTAAACACTAAACCTCAATTAACGTCCCTTCTTATTTTGGAAGACTCTGGTCACATTAGGCCGAAAAGCTGTGGTTTAATTCTCCTATTTTACGACGACGTGGCTCCCATGCCACTGAGTAGATGCCATTTTCAACATGGCTTCTCTGATCCCTGTGTCATATCACGCACATCTGGTTGAACTAGAGAATTAATAAAAAAAAAATATGCAGCAGAAAACATCATGTTTTATTTTTCCCCGTCGAGGCAAATTTTACCTCATAATTTTTTAGCACCAAAAAAAAATAAATAAATATTATTTTCCACTTTTTTCGTACCCGAGAGACACATGCAAGACAAAACTTTTAAAAAAATGTCTCCTCATTCATCAGTGCAGCTTCTCAGCTTTAGCATCCGGCACACGCCTCTGCCCTCATTTGGAGAAAAATAGTCCGTTTAGTCCCAAATATGTGTATATACGTGGATGAATATAAACCTGATCAGCAACTATGGCAACATACTACAACAGTTAGACTCGTGTGTACAATTTAAATATGTCTTTTCCATTAAAAGATAACACAGTGGAACTTGAGAGTGAATACACTGTTGCCCTGCAGCCTATAATACAGGCGTTTAATAAATTAAATCATTACTTAATGGTTTCTGTGTGTGTGTGTGTGTGTGTGTGTGTGTGTGTGTGTGTGTGTGTGTGTGTGTGTGTGTGTGTGTGTGTGTGTGTGTGTGTGTGTGTGTGTGTGTGTGTGTTACAACTGCATTTTCTTGATTTATCTTTAAACCTATACGCTATCATTTGAGTTCAATCGCCAATTTAAGTCCATTCTTCATCCGCAGCGCCTACTTTAGGAGCAAACGCGTCCATGTAGCACACAGGACCAAGGCTATATAACACGTCCCTCTGCTCTGCATGCCCGAACAGGCGAGAAGAACAGTGCCAAACACCGCTGCGTTTGGTTTATGTCCGGAGGGGACACTAAAGTTGGTCTCGCTCGGCCCTTCCTGTCCTGTCCTGTCCGGCTGCTGCACGGGAAGAGAGCAATTGAACCCCGCTGGAGCAATAAATTCATTTCAGAGAGAGGTGCAAAAAAATGTCTCTCTTTGTCTTTAAAAGCCCGCCATAAAACCAAATAAAGGCAAGTAGAGAGACAGTGTGAGGCAGACAGGAAGAGAGAGACAGGGGAGTCACCTTGTCCTGCCTCCAGACCCCCCCACCCCCCACCCCCTCTGCTTATACCTCTTCCTTGGCTACACTGTGTCTTTTTTAACAGTCCACCTCCATCTGTTGTTTTTTTTAGTCTCCTCCCCTTTGTTTTCTTCTTCTATCCATCCCGATCTCTGCTCTCTCTATTTCTATCCTCCTTCATCCACCCTTTCTCCTCGCCTTATATCATCCCCTATATTCTCTCATTTCTCTGACTCCCTCTTCTTCTATTAATATCCCTTTTCTTTTGCGTCTTTTTCCTCTAGACACCCTGTCATCCTCTCTCCTTCCACTCGTTCTCTCTTCCATACCTTGTGTTTGTGGTGTCGGTACTGTCCGCTCTCCTCCTCCCGATGCAGACCGGCCTCCTCATTGCCGCCGCAGCTGCATGCAGCAATCCCTTCGACTGTTTTGGACCGGGACAGAATGGCATTCATCTCCGTTATTTCTCCCTGCTGCCTGTCACGGGTCGCTCTATCCACGAGGAAGCTCAGGGTGCCTGCAGCTGGTGCGGGGGGTGTTCACTGGGGAGAAGGTGGCGCACGGGGTTGCGGTGACAGGACTTCCTCGGTAGTCATCTCTGCCACCGCAGATGCAGTTGTGACGGAGGGCAAACTCGCCCCCGTGCACTTGAAATGGAGGAGGTTCGCAGCGGTGACGAAGGGGTCGACTCCACGAAAAACCGGACTTGCCAGGAGACGCATCCACGATGGCCGTGGTGATGATGGCTGCTGAAACCGGGCACGTGTCCGGTTGCAGGCGGCTGTCTTGGACCTGAGCTGCCGGTTCTGTCCCTGAGTGACGTGGGGTGGAGAAGGAGGGGGATGTGGCGGGGTGGAGGAGGGAGGGGGGGACTTTTTTCGTGGAACGCTGTGAACAGTAAACACGTGCGTAACGCTCATCCAGAACCGGGGACGTGTTTGGTGCGTCTCGCCGATGGAGGCTTTGCGGCACCGGCTGCACTTCTTGCCCACCTGGCGGCGACGACGGCAGACACTGAGGTGACATGGGTGGGGGTGTAGCTCGTTTAGGTGCCGTTCCTGCATCACGCGCAATACTACTCTGAGATGGTGTTAACCGCGTTATTTTTCCAGGTGATTCGATTACCCTGGAGTCTTTGGGTTGCAAGGAGAGGCGAAAGAGTTCATGGATATGCACTTTGACTGTGTGTGTGTGTGTGTGTGTGTGTGTGTGTGTGTGTGTGTGTGTGTGTGTGTGTGTGTGTGTGTGTGTGTGTGTGTGTGTGTGTGTGTGTGTGTGTGTGTGTGTGACATTGCGGCGGAAACATTTGGGAGGAGGAGGAGCAGGAGGCCGTAGTTTAGGCTGATGCTGGTGGAGACAGACTTCGGCTGGAAACGCTTCCTGGAAACGCGGCCAATGGCAGTCTGAGGTTCAAGGGGAGGCCACGCCCCTGGCTCTGACGGCTTCTTTCTTTCTTCCTTTCTGTCTTTCTTTCTGTCTGTCTTTTTTTCAAACAGGAAATCCACTACAGACGCCATTAAAACGTACACCGTCCATATTTCACCGCCGCTTCAAATAAAAAACCAAGCTTGTTTCAGAACCTGGGAGCGGACAAGAGGCAGAGAAAGAGGCGGCCAGTCTTCCAAGCTGCATCCAATTACAGTCCAGTTCAATGCAACAAACCCGCTCTGGAATTTCCCCTCAGCTTAGGCCTGCACATCGCTCCAAGATAGTGGACGCATGAAGTGGGCTTCTCTTATGTTCCCGAAGGAATGCGTGTGGAAAAAGATATAAAGAAGTCACGCAGTTGCCAGGAGGGCTGTCTGGTGCAGCAGCAGGGCTCAGCGACTCTCGTGGAAACAGAAGTAAAGAGACCCGCCAAATTGAGTTAGCCTACAGTGAAAGTACATTTTTCCATCCAGTTTATGGCATTGACGAAAACATTTTTTGCATTAGTGTGTGTACATTTTTTTTGTGTGTGTGTGTGTGTGTGTGTGTGTGTGTGTGTGTGTGTGTGTGTGTGTGTGTGTGTGTGTGTGTGTGTGTGTGAGAATAGACAGCTGCTGTAACCAGTTCTCTGGTTCAAAGCGCGCGCGGCCTGTCGTGCCTCTAAAACATTACTTCATAATCAAATAAAATATCAAACATTTAAAATATTTAATTCTGGATATAAAAAAAAGACGACAGTCATTTATATGAGCACTGGAAATTAGCAACATGGAAGTTACTACATTGGACTGGATAATGGCTGTGCAATGAGTCCCCATCAAATGAACATTAAATACATGAATAAATAAATAAATGTATTTGCCACAATTCCTTATTAATTATTCATTCATAAACTATTTAAGTCATATTTAAGAGAGCAGCATGACATCATTACAGAGCTGTAGCTACTATGGAAGGATGGCTGTATCAGCATTATCCTGATAGCATTAAGCACAATTACATTAAAGTATTGATTCACATCAGTTTGCACAAACATCAATATTAATGCAATATGAATATCACTGAGAAGTTAGTGATCGAGATTGGAAAATGGTATGAGCACAACAAAAATCAAACATGTCTTGTCTCCACTAACAGATCATCACAAGTGTCTCACTGGAACACAAACGTGACTATGTTCGGGATTACATGTTCATATTTGATCATATTTATCTCTAGATTCATTTCAAGCAGCCACTCCGTCAATACGATGTAATAAACAAATGCAGGTATCCGTTCTTTAGCTCATTTAAATCAAGTTCTGCTGCTATAGTTCAGAAGACCATATAAGCACACGAGGATGACAGCCTCTGAAACCAAGGCAAACCTCTCATGTGTTGCTCACTGACTGGACTGGCACTGTGCTAGTCCCGATGCAGTGCATCATTTCTGCCTCCAGGTGTCGCTGCTTTTCTCTGACACACACACACACACGCACACACACACACACACACACACACACGCACACACACACGCGCACACACACACACACACACACACACACACACACACACACACACACACACACACACACACACACACACACACACACACACACCTCCCCATTCGACTCTATAACCATGCCGTGTCTTTACTAACGCATTGCAGTGTTAGTAAAGACACGGCATCAATGTAAAACCACCGCTTGTGTACTTGAGAAACGGTTTCCGTGGCTTAATTAAGCACATTGACAGAGCTTAACACACATTTTGGCTATTGTGTAAAGATCTGAACGGCCCTGATGTCACTGAAAAACACACACGCTCCACAGGAGAAAGGCTGGAAAGACTTTCACAACAAGGGAGCAACACACAAGTAATGCCTATCTAATGCGTAAGGATTGTATGCATGAATGTATCAGCAAGTCTTGCTGCATTCTGTTCAAAAATGACCAATCACTATATTCCAGAGTTTACGTGATTAGTCATTTCTGAATAGTTCACTGAGTGATCTAAATGAAATCCCACTTACTTCATTTATGTGCCAGCAAATTAATAACTAAACATGCATCTGATCAGCCTCTGAAAGCACAACACAACCTGTTAGTCAGTGCTGGAGAGTAAGTACTGTACTTAAACAACTTACAACGTAACAACTCAAACAATGGCTCAAATCAAACCAAAAGTGCAACCACTGACTGGACTTGAGACTAAAGGAACATTGCTTTTTATTGCATTGTTAGACCCTGTTTGGGTCTGGTGTCCTATAGACTATGATATGTATTTTGCAGTGTGTGTGTTGTCTCTTCTATTTGTATTTGTATCTATTTATTTATTTACGAGGGGCTACGGATGCAAATTAGCAGTTTAGCTATAATCAGGAGTGTATTACAGAGATGTTTAAATATCGACGTTCATTAATGAGCACTGTCCCTATCCCAAAATAGAGTATTTATTGTATTCTAAAAGTTATTTACTTTACTTGAGTAATTCCCTTTTCTGCTGCTTTTATTTCTACTACACTACATCTCAGAGGTAAATGTACTTTTTACTTCACTACACATGTGTGACTCATAGTCTTATCACACTGGGAGTCAGATGTAACCTCATCCTGTACCCTGTACCCTGCACTGTGCAATATGCCTGTACTATGGGCACTTCTGCTTTTTGCACTATTTGAACATATTTAATCATATTTATTCACTCCATATCACATTATTACAAACAAACAAAACAAGAACAACTGCACTACATCATGTGAATATGTACATATGTCTATTTCTATTTCTTCCCTTTTTAAATTGAACTTTATTGCTTATTTTTGCTATTTTTTATCTTATTTTGTAATATTTTGTTGCTGCTGTGACAAAAGAATTTCCCTGTCTGCGGGACATTAAAGGTTTTCTGATTCTGATTCTGATTCTGGAAACCAAATGTGGACACGTCACAATCAGATTACTGACACAACGTGAATGTAAACTGCTGACGTAAGCAGGTCTGTCCTTACTTTCCTGATTTGTCAGCCAGCCCCTGCTCAGTGTTTTTTGCCTTTAGGGCAACATCCTCGTCTACTCTCTTATTTGTTTCAACATCATCACGCAAATATCATAATAAAACTAAAACTGTGTGTCCCCTCTCTCTGGTAGGTGAGATGTGAACAAGGACTCTTGGGTCCATGCAACAACACGTAGAGATTTGCATTTGACCACAAAGAAAAACAGCTTCATATGTCTGTCGTTCTGCTTTCAGAGAGCTTTTCTATGCAGCTCCATTTCAGCTTATTTGGTGTCATAAGTCATGCATGGCAGAAACTGAGTCAACATGTATTCTTTGGTGAGCAATTGTGTCAACTAATCACCTGAAGTCACAGTGATTTGATGCATTTCTTAATGGTGAGCAACAGGAATCCATGATCAACGCTGCATTAAAACATGTGCAGATAAATATGTGTGTTTCTACCATTGTCACTGAGAAACGTCATAAATATTCAGTTTCAGCCGGCTTAAAAGTGACGCTAAAGGCTTGGAGAGAAATATAGGTATTTGAAAGTCCAATATGGTTTCTATTTGGAAGGAAAACGCAATCATTATAATTTATATCGGCGCTCTAATCTACGTGCTATAAATCTCCACTCCGGCCGAGTTCACTATGAGGCCTCCACATCCTGTGTAATGGTCATTTAGAGCTTTGGTGATTTGAAATATAGCCTGTATGTTTATGAATTGCAAATGATTATATGGCATATTTAAATACAAATATAATAATTGCAAAATATTTGTTTAGCTTCAATTTTTTGTATAATTTCTTCTGAGTATAGAAAAGTACTAAAGTGTAACGTGTTCCTGTGACACAGGCTCGACATATTTGATGATGAAAGTGACACAAAACAGAAATGAATAAACACATAAATCACTAGTAAAGAAAGAAAAACTGAGTGTTTTATATGTTCGATTTAAACAAATGTTTTCCTTGAGTTTGTCTGAAAGTTATTCACTGACAAATAATGTACAGTCTGTTATTTTATAGAGCTTTTCTAAACAATAGTATAATGTTTTACATTGTACTTGTGTTCTTCTGTGTATCTCAGTTGCATTAATAGGAAATTCAAATAAATAAAGTAAAGGTCATATTGGGATTACATCAGTTCCACATCAATGCAGTTTCCTGTTTCCAACACAAACAGACAACTGACATAATCATCAAGATGATCACTGAAAAGATAACAGATTATTACATTAACACAATTCCGGGATCAAATGTTATTTCCTTCTTTCTTGGAAGACAAAGTTGCCAAAATATCCCTTTTAGCTGCATGTGAAGCCCAGATTGATGTTGGGTAAAAAAATAAAAGGCTCTATGGTGTGTGGACGGGCGCACACATGTGGTGTCCAGATAGGCCTTTAACACTAATCTTATATCACTGTCAACATGGCTGCTCTACTGCAACCTTTCGGTAATGAGTCAAATCTGTTTGTAAACAGCCACTTTGTGCTGGAAAGCTAGCAGAATCCCCACATGTCGAATAGGATAGTGATGTGGTTAAACAGGAGATCCCCTAGTGTTTGCTGTTGGAAGAGACTCACCGCGTGGGGCAGCAGGCAGGATGACGCAGGACGCACGGTGGCGATCACACTCCGGGATGGAGGGTGATTTTCCACACTTTCTTCCATCCGTTCATGCTGTTTCCTCCCAGTCGTTCTGTTCCGGTTCTCTTAGCCGGTCTATGGCCAGTTTGGACGTTGAAGCTCCCGGAGTAAGGGCTTTCTGCTTTCAAGACTGCCATTCCAAAGATCTCTCTCTCTCTCTCTCTCTCTCTCTCTCTCTCTCTCTCTCTCTCTCTCTCTCTCTCTCTCTCTCTCTCTCTCTCTCTCTCATACACATTCTCTCTCTTTCCCACTTTCCCCATAATTATAAACAGGAGAAGAGTTGCACACACACACACACATACACACTCACACACACACACACACACACACACACACATACACGTCTGCAAATGGTGGACCCCCCAACCCCCTTCTATCCACACCCCTGGTCAAGCTCGTATAACTGGGTACCATGACAACTGGGCCCCAGATCGCTATAAAGTTTTACAGCACAGAAAGAGGCCCGAAACTCACACTCTGCTCTTTTTCTGTGTGTGTGTGTGTGTGTGTGTGTGTGTGTGTGTGTGTGTGTGTGTGTGTGTGTGTGTGTGTGTGTGTGTGTGTGTGTGTGTGTGTGTGTGTGTGTGTGTGTGTGTGTGCGTGTCACTGGGAGGAATGGTAAAGAAGAAACGGAATCCATGTCCAAACAGATTGTAATCTCTCTCTTTCTCCCTCTCATGCCTTCAGGAGTTGTTTTCCATAAAACGACTCTCGGGGGAATTGAGGCATTTTTCATTAAATCGGTCCGGTGAGCGCATTAGGAGAATTAAAACATATTTATGGAGCTGGATTTGCATTTCTTACAGGCGCAGACGCACGCGGCCCTCCGTGACCTTGCACGTCTGAAGGTCGAGGTCGATTTGGATTGAATGTAGTTTCGCTGTGTTTCACGGAGCACATCAATAGTGTGACCCGCTCCAGCTGCAGGGTCTCCACAGTCACACACTACCGCTGCAAAGGTCTATGAAAGATCAAATGCTCTCTTTGTACTCAACTTCATCTAATCCACTTCATCCTTGAATACGGAAGCCAAGAACGGCCGTGCTTTCAATCATTTTAATGCTGTTAATTCGTGCAACTAATTCATTATTATTTAGAGAAAATGATCTTCTTATCTTAAACAACACAATCTTTGTCTCTGGATAATAACTCTAGATGATTAACTTGTGATCCTGAGAAACAAAAGGTGGTTTCCTTTTATTACTTATAATGTTTATCAGAGATCAGGAGTGCCATGCCGTCATGAGCCGCGGTCAAGTCACTCGCATCTCTGTCGTCAATCAATCTACAGTTGTATGCATTCAAATTATCCATATCAAGCTGAGGGGGACCATAAATCAAAGGCCGGTATCACACCAAAGCGTGAAACAGATACGTTGGTCCAACTCGCAAAGCGTGTGAGTGTCACATTTTAAAGGGAACGGCACCAACAGGGGGCGAGCCATTCTCCCGGGAATAAGAAAGTGAGGTACCAAGTCAGGAGGCAGGTTGGGGGGGTAGTTGTTCCCTGAAACAAAGGACTTGAAGCCAAGACAGCGGGGCCTATACTAAACCAATCCATGGCCTTTTTTTCTAATCCTAACCAAGTGTTTTTCATTCTTAACCCTAACCGTCACCTTGTGTTGTTTTTTGTGTGGTGTGATTTTGACTCGCGGCCTGTTAGAAAGCGTGTGCTCGTCACACTTTGGTCGGGCGAAACGTGACACACTTTGCGAGGTGGGCCAATGTATCTATTTCACGTTTTGGCGTGATACTGGGCTGTAATTTATAGTCACCATCAGCTTGACTTGGGCAATGGTGATTGATCATATGACTCACTAATGAAAGTGCTTGTTTGTGCCACTTTGCAGAGTATTACAATCCCTGTCTGTGGAGACACTCCCTCCCTCCCTCCCTCCCTCCGCCCAGCTGGAGCTCTTCACTGTCGGTTAGGCTGCGTTCACTTGTACTC
This sequence comes from Echiichthys vipera, assembly GCF_963691815.1. Classification (NCBI taxonomy): domain Eukaryota; kingdom Metazoa; phylum Chordata; class Actinopteri; order Perciformes; family Trachinidae; genus Echiichthys; species Echiichthys vipera. The sequence continues at coordinate 5,254,368 of NC_139842.1, read as the reverse complement.
AGAAATCGGGAACTTCCATCTTCTGACAAGTAAAAGTGCAATGAAAGGGAACGTTTAAGTCTGAATTCCGAGTTGGGCTCACTCTAATGTGTCTGGGACATGAGGTCCCAGAGGCTCGCCTGCAGTTACAAAGACCACATCTTTGTGTGTGCACTTAATATATGTAGGCTATAGATACATAGTACTATAGTGCGATGCATAGCCCATACACATGTAATTGTATTATACAATTGATGCATGAATGTGTATGCAGCACTACGGGTCAAGATTATTTTAATGGAGTCATATTTTAATCTGAGAATGCATCTTATTTTATAAATCAGTCATTTTGCATGTAGAACTTAATTTGTCAGATGTCAAATGAACTGAGTAAAAAATATTGCAAATGCAACAAATCCATATTTATCGGCTCGTTCATCTGCAGGTTCAGGTGTTTAATGGGAACAAGATGCAAAAAAGGAAAAATAAAGCTGATCTTGCCCCTCCTATTCTTCATCACATGTTGGGAAGCTGTTGGAAGCTACCAGAACCAGATGTCTGCTTCTGGACATCTGGCTTGTCTGAAATGGCAGAGTCACAACAGCTACAGATATTTTCTGCACTGCTAAATATTTCTCCCCTTCCATTATTTAAACACTTTCATGGATGTGAAGGGAGGAAAGAATCTGGATCTGCAGGGCAGCGAAGGCATCCCCCACACAGTGGGTCCAGACACCGGGTTTGTTGTTCATTTTCAGCACTTCTGAGCCACATGGTGTGTTCTGATTCATGTTTAAACACAGCTGTATACAAGACGTTCATGTGTTTCTGATTTAAACCCATTTGCATTCACTGCGCACTTCAGTGCATTGTGTTAGGCATGTTACATGTGAAAAGGAGGCTATTGACAGGTAATATATGGTCTTCTTATATCTATGTAAATCATAAATAAGTCATAGAGTGTGGTCTATACACTATATACTACTATATACTACTATACTATATATAGTCTGTAAGTGTCCTGACTTCACTTTTGTTATGATTTGGCACTATAAATAAAATTGAATTGAATTAACAATTCTTTAGGTAATAGTTTGTTATGTTTAAAATGTCTAACATATCTTCTTCTGTCCTTTACTAATAACTCGTAACAGAGAGACAGATTGTGTAATTCAGATACTAAATGTATTTTCTAAATCTGTAATTGTTTTGGCCCCAATAGAAAAACAATGAAATGCTTCAAAATCCCATTTATTCCTCGTCCCCACAGGGTTGGATGAGTGAGGGGGGATTACTTTTGGAACTTGAATGTTGAGTTAGTTTTACAGTCCAGAGAAGCATCAGTTTATGTCCCCTGCAGTCTACTTAGTGGTTAGACTGAATAGGTTTAAACAGTACAGTTCGGTTCATTGATGACTCTAAAATTGCCCGTAGGTGTGAATGGTTGTCTGTCTCTGTTCGTCTCCATGTGTCCTGTGATAGACTGGCGTCCTGTCCAGGGTGTACCCCGCCTCACGCCCGATGTCAGCTGGGATCGGCTCCAGCCTCCCGCGACCCCGACAGGGACAAGTGGTTGAAGATGAATGAATGAATGAGTCAGCCCATAGTGTGTTCACTTTGTATCCCTCTGGACTAACCTGCTATTGCTGTTGTGACGATTGAAGAAGTGATTGTTACAGGCTACATTATTGGGCACTTGACACTGAAGCAGCAACCTTCCAATTTAAATCTGCACACATGTTGATGCTAAACTTCCATTTAGTTCATTTTACCAATAACCGCAGATTTCCTTTATTCTTATTCAACTGTTCCTCAGATTGATTGTTGTCACTTCCTGCCCTCGGGCGGCAGTAGCTCAGTCCATAGGTGACTTGGCTGGGAACCATAGGGTCGCTGGCTCGAGTCCCTGTGTGGACCATGAATGGAGTGTGGACTGGTGGCTGGAGAGGTGCCAGTTCATCTCCTGGGCACTGCCGAGGTGCTGTTGAGCAATGCACCGAACCCCCAACTGCTCTGGACGCCGGTCACTGGCAGCCCCCTCGCTCTAACATCTCTCCATTAGTTGCGTGTGTGTGCGTGCGTGTGTGTGTGTGTGTGTGTGTGCGCGTGCGTGTGTGTGCGTGTGTGTGTGTGTGTGTGTAAAATAGAGTGAAAAGTTCCCCATTGCGGGACGAATAAAGGACTTCTTCTTCTTCTTCTTCCTTTCTATTGTGAAATAAGATGCGTCTGTAGTGTCTAATCATGACCAGGAGGTGGCACTGTGGTAAAAAGAAAGAAAACATGACAATTGAAAAACAGTTGGAGAACTTCATAATCAGTGTTGTATAACTAATGATGCAAAAATATTAAAAGTAGTCAAATTGTTACATTAATCAATGTTTCCTGTCCTCTGTTTGCACCACTATTTAAGATCATATTCCATATACAAGGAATGCATTATCCCCTGTTGTTTAAACGTGTTATATATTAAAGGGGCAGATTTTAAAAAAGCCATTTTTTGATCGAATGATCTGAGCCTCATGACGATGACATCACGCGCTGTATGTAGAGTTTTATTGAACAACCTGGTTGATGAGTTCCTTGTAAAGTTATTTCCAAACTGAAAAGCATGCAGTAATTTCTTTTTTAAGGTGAAAGGCTCTTTGTCTGATCGTATCACTATCAGCCCCTAACCCGGGGTTTTCTTCATTTCTGTCTCCCAGGATGCACCGTGCTCGGGCCTGCAGTTCTTTTACAGTTGTGTATTTCACCGGCTCTTTTATTGCCACAGACAGACAATTAATGTCTGCTGAACACACGCTTGCTGCCCGTCAGCAGGCTGCAGCTCCATAAAAGCGTCTTTCTGTGAAAAATGAGCAGCCGTGCCTTCACGAGGAGGGGAAGTAGAAGCAGATAGCGAACTCACAGCGATCAGCGTTTTATTCTGGCCTCTATAAAATCAGGGACACCACGGTACCCCACCCCAAATAGGTCTCATTTGACCTTGAGGCTGAACCAAAGTGCAGACTGGTACTGCTGTCCTTGTTGTTTTCTCCTGCATCACACCTGAGCTGAGACGCCATGACAGCAGTGCGGGAGGCAGGCAGTAGGACATTCATATTGTGACCTTATGGTGTCTAGTACCACAAAATAGAGGCTCAGCAAAGGTCACAATAAGCATGACTGTCTGCACCAAATGTTGTCCATCCAACAAAATGTTGAGATACTTTGATCCCGGCTAAACTGGTGGACCATCTTACCATCAGTGTTGTGTCATTATAACCATGGGTGCAGATCCCAGGGGGCATGGGTCATGTCCCCCCAGTTTCTGAAAAACATGAAACATTTTTTAACTCTATTAAGAAAAACCCTTCTTAATGTTAGGAATCCTAAATTATAATGGGAGAAAGCCTGTGCTATTCTTAAAATATCTGCCAACAGTGGTTGTAATAACTGAGGCTACTCAAACTGTATGATGACGCTTTTGGAATGAAAGATCTGATTGTTCGTATATTTGGAAATGACATTAAGACGAGCAGTTAAGATAATCTGTCTGCAATAAAGCCCCTGGATTATAAACACCTTCATATGTTTTTCTCCAGGACATATGACGCACTTTTGCAGGGATTAAGATTCAGCAGATGAATAATGTATAACAGATGTAGTATGTTAGCATGCTAACATTTGCTAATTCGTGTCAAACAGAGTTCAGCTTAGTTTTACAGACATTTAGTCATTAAACAAAGTAATGGACAAATACTAGGGGATCACTCAAGTTATTTAGGGGAACATGTCTCTCTATAAATAAATGTCCAATCCTGCTTTGTCGTCTCGCAGGTCTCTGCTGATCGTGGTGGTGCCTGCTGCCGTTGTCCTACGTGACGCTTCCTGCTGCTATTATCACTGTTACTCATATACTATCACTAGTTTAATAAACTATAAAATTTGTAGCTGTATCGTTGCTGCTATTGCCACTACTCATCATTGATCATGTTTGCCACCATAATTATTATCATTTTCATATTCTGTCACCTTAGCTGTGCTTGTTTCTACTATTCTGTTGTATTAACTGTCTTAACATATACGTCATATTCACATTACTATAAATATTATTATAGTTACTGTTAAGCTTTGCTTGCTTGCATCTCTGGAAGTGTGTCTGTCTGTCTCTCTCTGTCCATCTGTCCGTCTTTTCTCTCTTTCTCTCTCCTTTTCTTCCTCTCTCCGGTGCAGACAGATGTGCGTCCTCCACAGAGCTGGGTCTGTCTGACGTTCCTGTCTGTTATAGGGAAGGTTTTCGTTGCCACCGTACTCTACGGGGGAATTGTTGGGTCTATGTAAATCATAAATAAGTCATAGAGTGTGGTCTTTACCTACTCTGTAAAGTGTCCTGAGATAACTTTTGTTATGATTCGACACTATAAATAAAATTGAATTGAATTGAATTGAATGATGTTCAGATATTTAACTGGATAAGTCAGCTGCTGGTCAACACTATGAAAAAATCTGAGGATCACTAAAGACACAGGGATTCGTTCTTTGGCGACCGTGAATGTCACAACGAACGTCACAACGAACCAAAGGGTCTGGTAATCTGTGAAAGAGAGATTCAGTCTGGACCAAAGTGGTGGGCTGTCCAACACAGAGACAGACAGGCTGGCATTTCCACCCTGGATGCTTCTAGCATGGCAAACAAAAAAGCTATCATCGTTAGCTCCGCAAGGTAAGATTATACTGCAGGTTTCTGTTGTAATATGTTATTTATGATTTTACGTGGGTTTCTGACGGCGTCTCCACTCTCTGTACATTCACTGAACGAATGAGAGGAGGTCTTCTTGAGATGCAGTTCATAATCAAGAACACTAGATGGAGAAAGAGATCTAAACACTCCAGTTCTCTCTCTTCTCCTTACTACAGTGGATATGAATTCACATCAATCAGACTCATTTTTTAAACACAATATGCCCCACCTTGTTTTACCGTGCAGCCTGCAGTTTCTGGTGAATTGACTGAAGAGTGATATGTCTGGTATGAGATTCAGTTATGGTGCTGATCGGCTGATAGACACAATGATTGAGTTTTATGTTAATGAACATGTTGTTGCTGCTTGTGGCATTACAACCTTTTTATTGGGCTTCAGTGGCCACAGACCCGTCATCTCTCATTAGCTGCATACTGTAAGTGTTGCACCGGTGTGTGAGTGTGTGTGTGTGAGTGTGTGTGAGTGTGTGTGTGTGTGTGTGTGTGTGTGTGTGTGTGTGTGTGTGTGTGTGTGTGTGTGTGTGTGTGTGTGTGTGTGTGTGTGTGTGTGTGTGAATTACAGTATATATATAATATATATATATATATATATATATATATATATATATATATATTATATGCATTTTGGAAGACAAAGCTAAGAAAATGGAAAGACTTTTTATGAAGTTATTATTCATTCAAAGATGGTGAAGTTATATTCAGTCACTCTGGTTTGGTTGAGGTTAGAAATCTTATCTGCTGCTGTGGTCAAACTAAAACAGATGGGGGAAAAAACGACAAATTGAATAGAAACCATCTGGAACTTGAAATTTTCATTTTTCTGAATGTGTTCACCAATGTTTTAAAACAACATGCAGATGGACGTAGAGAGAAAAGTCAGACAGGAGCTGTAAAAAGACTCTCTCTCACACACGCACACACACACACACACAGACACACACACGTCTGTTCAGGTGTTGATAAACCACCCAGGTGGAAACCCTCTCTTCCTTTAGCAGTTTTACAGGAGCAACAACATGGCGGTCAGAGCAGGAAGTGACTCAGAGGTCAGCTGATCCCACCCACATCTGCTTCTTATCACCATGCCAACTCTGTGTGTGTGTGTGTGTGTGTTGTGTGTGTGTTGTGTGCGTGTGTGTGTGTGTGTGTGTGTGTGTGTGTGTGTGGGTGTGTGTGTGTGTGTGCGTGCGTGTGTGTGTGTGCGTGCGTGCATGCGTGCATGCGTGCGTGTGTGTGTGTGTGTGTGTGTGTGTGTGTGTGTGTGTGTGTGTGTGCGCGTGTGTGTGTGTGTATGTGTGTGTGTGTTTGTGTGTGTGTGTCCATGTACAAACAACTCTCTACTAGAGTGTTGGGGCTGTGTTCATTAGTGTAATTATCCACTAAATTGAAATGCTTGTCCCACACAAGACTGTGGAAAAACACGTTTAACTTATATCGTAAACCATCATTTTCATTGTATGTACATCATTCTCCAGCTTTTCTATGTCTTTTCTTGTTGTCAACTTAACAAATAAATGAACAGAAACTTTTATGCCTGGTGACATCATGAACATACGTGGTGCTATCTTCACTGCAGTCAGCTTCAGTGTTCATCCTTCAGGAGATGTTTATTGATATTTGTTGATAGATGTTCAAATTCTCGCGGGCACTAATTCAGCCGCATTACCTGCATATAAGTATACATATTTCATATTATCATATCAATGACTCCCCATGTGTTACCTTGAATTCCCCCCCAACTGTGGATGAAGAATCAGAAGACGGTGAAACTTATGTTTGGTGAATCGAAATTCTGGGCACTTAGCTATCACTTTTTGGACTCTTCATTCACCGCTGAGGCATGCGGGGAAAACACATTTTTCTTGATGAATTCAAGGTAACACGGGGTGAGACGCTGACAAATTATTATAATGAGGGTGAAATATTCCTTTAAGATCCACACGACAGATGTCCAAAATCCTTCATCCAGTTAAAATACGGTTAAATACCGCCAACAAAAGTGTCTGGTAAAAATGTGTCTTAAAACTAGATTTTAAAAAAAAAAGGACAATTCATGAGGCTTCTGGTAAACAACAACAACGCTGATGCATGCACAAAGGGCATATGACGCCATTGACAGGCGACCTTGAGTAAAAGAACACGTCTGGGAACATATGGGATAATGTAAAAACACAACTCAAAACAAATAACATAGAGCCAGTCATTTTTAGACATTCATTCATTCATCTTCAACCGCGTGTCCCTGTCGGGGTCGCGGGGGTCTGGAGCCCATCCCAGCTGACATCGGGCGTGAGGCGGTGTCCACCCTGGACAGGACGCCAGTCTATCACAGGACACATAGAGACGAACAGAGACATTCAGCCATTCACACCTACGGGCGATTTCAGAGTCATCAATGAACCGAACACCTGCACGTCTTTGGACTGTGGGAGGAAACCGGAGAACCCGGAGAAAACCCACGCAGACACGGGGAGAACATGCAAAGTCCACACAGAAAGGCCCCAGTCGGGATTTGAACCAGGGACCTTCTCGCTGTGAGGCTAACCACCACACCACCGTGTAGCCATTTTAATGCAAAAATGTTACATATTATATCTTAGAGGATATATATATAATAAGTTGCCTTTCGAAAGATGTCGACTGGGTGAATGTGGATGATTTAAATGAACTAGGTGAAATAGTCAAAGAGTCTGGATGTTTGCTGGAAGTTAGAGCTAAAACCACATGTGCGTTTGACAAGTTCTCCAACCCATACGAACCCATGGGTCGTTTGTTCCTCCCCTCTTAGGGCACAACCCACAGGAGCGTTTACCAAACGGTGGCAGCAGATTAACACATTCTCATCCCTAATATGTAACATAACATTGTGAAACGATGCAAATGCAAACAACAGTACAAACAGATGGTGTTTACCAGGTACGGGGAAGAAGAGGGGTGTGACAAACACTAGGGTTCTCACACTTTGCCATACTTGTCATTTTATTTATTTTTACACAAGCGGTTATTGTGTTGTTTGTTGGTTATTGTTTGTTTTTGTTGAGCGTATTAAAAAAACAACAGGATACACAGGAAGTAAGAAAACCTATAGTACCAGGTACTAAGTGTGAAAGGGTAGGAATTAAAAAGCTAATGCTTCTTCCTGCTCCTTTTCAAACATACAAAGGGTTTTAATGACGAGTGCTTCAAGTGTAATTTATTATTCACATGTTTGAAATAAAGCATTCATTCATTCATTCATTGGTTATGGCTTAGACGAAGATCACGGTTTGTTAGGTAAGTATGTGACAACAGCGGTCTCCTGGGTGAAAGTCGTGTTTGTCTCCTCCCCACGCAGACTTTGTCGCTCTTTACCCTACATCCCCTGACTTCCCTTTTTTTTCCTCCTTTCATAATTGCTATGGCGATTAGAAGTCTCCGCCACAATAAACGCAAATATACAGGTAGGTCATCGTGTGCGGCTTACACAGATAACATTTGGGGTCGTATTCGGGGGGAGGGCAGTCTTGTGGGTGTTTTGTATCATTGTTCTGATGTCATGGCATCTGTGCAAATGAATTAACTCAATAGCCTGCAGTGATTATGGCTCGCTTAGTGACAACGACCGGCTCACTTGTTTCATGATCAACCTAACGATGTCCAAAATGAGTCAATGCAAATGAAGGAGAAAATCCGCCTCACAACAAAAACACCTCGAACAGCAGCACGCCTTCACATCGCGGCTAAACAACCGGGGTACACGCTCGGATTTATAAGGTCAAAATCATTGTAGATGGCTGTAAAATTTCACAGATGACTAGTTTGTTGGCTGCCAGTGTTTGGTTGTTTAACAGCTGCACGCAGTCTTAAACTCAAAGCCTGGCTTTGTTTGAAGAGGACCAGTCCTTGTGTGTGTATGTGTGTGTGTGTGTGTGTTGTGCGTGTTCAACATCTAATACCACTCTGTGTGTGATCCAAGTATTTACCCTCAAATTAGAAGATTTGGTACCTGACAATTTACATCCAGCCTAGAAGAAGAAGAAGAAGAAGAAGAATTCCTTTATTTGTCCCACAATGGGGAAATTCAATTTTCACTCTATTATTATTTTTTCATTTTACACACACACAGGCCCGAAATACACACACATGCACAGACAGGACCTATACAGTACATGAGATGTTAGAGCGAGGGGGCTGCCAGTGACCGCCGCCCCAAGCAGTTGGGGGTTTGGTGCCTTGCTCAACAGCACCTCGGCAGTGCCCAGGAGATGAACTGGCACCTCTCCAACCACCAGTCCACACTCCATTCATGGTCCACACAGGGACTCGAGCCAGCGACCCTCCGGTTCCCAGCCAAGTCATCTATGGACTGAGCTACTGCCGCCCTAACCGGACTCTCACCCTAACTTTACTGTGTTGCTAGTGACTGTGAGTGAAAGGAAAACTTACTTACTTACTTTACTGGACGTAAAAAATAAAATTTGATGTCAGTCTGGAAATTTGGCAGACTCATCCATGTAAGCATTTTTTTGGTGACAGGAAACCAATCAGCATCCGTCTGATATCACACATGCAAGTTGAAGAGGAAGACTTAAAGGATAACGGGTTGGACTTGGACTGGATCAGTTTGTAGAACGGATCATTCACACCCACGGAGAACCTGAGTGGACAGAGCTGCTTCCTCGCCATTCATTGCTCTTGCCAGGCCATCCTGCATACTGAAGATGATCAGCAGCACAACACAACGCAACACAACGCAACACAACCTTCGCGATGGCGGAAAGGTTCAGAAAAGTGGGTCATACTTTACTGTAAATGTTGTATTGGGACACTCAGGAATATTGAAACTATTATCCAGTCCGGTTTTCTTCACATGCGAATAAAAAGTGTGAATCTCATTTTAAATAAGTCACATACTAAATATTAGACACTTTAGGGTTTGATGTACATCCTTTTAGTGTCTGTGCATTGTCCCTTATCTATTCTTATAAATAAGTATAAAATAATACCATATATAAAACGTTTTTTTTATTATTATTATATTTTTAGGGAGTTTTGTCAACAGTAGTCCTTGTGAGCTTTGTTGCCTCCATTTTTATGTTGAACTCTTTTCTGCTTGGACCTACTAACTGCTGTGTTTTAGCAGTTGTGTCCTGAAATACCACACTTCCTTTTTTCACATCTTAAAATGATCCAATTTGATTTCATTATGTATTATTATTAGCATTATTTTTATAGAGAGAAGTTCTTTGAAAGTAAAGTAAGAGGGCTGGTCAAATTTTTCACCTGGATCTTGTTTTCTGATGCAAAGGAAATACAAAGGTGGCGATGTGTTGCATCTGATTTAATAAAATAGTTGATTTTTCTCATTCTGAGTGAGTTTTTAAGAAGCAGCCATAAAAAAGTTTTTTTTTTTTTTACTAAGTAATGAACAAATATGTCCTCCTTGGTGTAACGCATGATTACTCCTCCATTATCTATTCTAGGGCTTCTGTGGCAATATCTCATGGAAAGTATGGTTATTTTGGGAAGTGTGCTCAGATCCAGTTTTGATCTCAGCCTGGTGGATTATCGTCATGTCAGTATCATCACTAGAAGATGTTTTGTATTTCAGTGTGTGAGACATCCAGCGCTCATTCCTCTCAGACATTACAAATCCAGGTTTGCTCTATAGGTGACTGAAAAGAAGACGATGCTCAGATGAGGTAACCACAGTATTCGCCCGTTCTCTTCTGAAGAAGTAAATATGCTTCCTTCCAACATGCTGCACTTCTGCTACTGCCAATGCGGTAAAGTCCCCTAAACCTATGAAATAGGTTAAATGCACTTTAAGGCAGAGAAGTAATCAAAAGCATGCTCTCTATGCAGAGCTGTTCTATGCATTTGGAGTCTGCCTGGCATTACACTGTATGATGTCATACCCCCCTCGCTCACCACACACAGGCTTTGTTGGAGGCCTGTCCGGCCGTATAGTGTGTTTATAGTCATTTCCTTTTCTTCCTGAGCTGTTAAAATGCACACACACGCACAAACACGTGCACACGCAGCCTACTGATCCGGGGTTGGGCTGATTTTATTTCACTGCATATCTCAGTTTAAAGTTGATTCAATTTTGCAGAATGACACAATTGTTGTCCAGTAAGAACAGTTTGTGTTGCTTTCTGTACACTTTGTTCATTTACTAATAAAGGCTGGAACTCACTATGTTCTATTTGTGTTTACAGACTGAATGTGAGCCCCCTTTGAGCTTCAATATGAATCCTTATGATATGTAAACACACAGTTAATGTCTCGGTAAGGAATGTCAAACTGAGGAAGTTCTTTAACAGAGTGCCTGGCATCCCCTGTCCCCTGACAGCAATCATTTCCGTATTATTTCATCTTAGCTTTATAGAGCGTGAACACAAAATGTGAAGTCTCTCGTTCCGTTTTTAATTGCATGTGTTTAAAGATGCAAAACGTCTCTAGATTCATTTGAGGGTGTTTGTGTTAAAACAGGATTGTTCAGTCCGGTGTCCATTTTTCCGCCCTTCTGGCCCCCCCAGGCCATTCCAGGCCATTTCAGACCAGACAGAGGCCAGACTACTAACTGTTTACAAGCTGTCTGTCTGTCTCAAGTTCAACTGCAAAGGTCCAACCTGGGAAACAAAAAGACAGTCCGCAATGCAGACAGAGGAGGAGGAGAAGAAGGGGGAGTGGAGAGAGAAGGTGGTAAAACTGCGTGTGTGTGTGTGTGTGTGTGTGTGTGTGTGTGTGTGTGTGTGTGTGTGTGTGTGTGTGTGTGTGTGTGTGTGTGTGTGTGTGTGTGTGTGTGTGTGTGTGTGTGTGTGTGTGTGTGTGTGTGTGTGTGTGTGTGTGTGTGTGTGTTTGAGGGAGGGAGGGGGTCTGTTGGACATGAACTTGAGACAGAAAAACGAGCCTCATTCCTGCATTCCTGGTCCTAAGTCCGAAGCATAAAGAATACTCTGGGGAGCGCTGTGTGTGTGTGTGTGTGTGTGTGTGTGCGTGCGTGCGTGCGTGCGTGTGTGTGTGTGTGTGTGTGTGTGTGTGTGTGTGTGTGTGTGTGTGTGTGTGTGTGTGTGTGTGTGTGTGCGTGTTTTTGTGTCTGTGTGTGTGTGTGTGTCTCAGGGGTGGGTCCTCTCTCGCTGTCCCATTAACCACTGTAGAGTAGAACAGAATAGTATACAATATGTGATAACACATCAACTATTTATTGTGTTAAACATTTCTATTCTGTTCTATTCTGAAGGATAGAAGAGTGATGAGGTTGGACAGGCGGGAAATAGGATTTAAGGTGGAACCAGCACTGCAGAATCTAGTCTGTCGGTGCCCTGACGGATGACATTTACAGTAGAACCTCCTTTATTTTGTACACCAGCGCGGAGGAGAGATGCAGAGAATACAGCTTCTATCAGTATCATCACCTTAAAAATGATGCGGTTCTATGTGGGGTTTTGAAAAATTTGCGGATCAAGGTCTTTACATCCTAGCGAGCAAAAATATTCTCTAAATAAAATATTAAATAACTTCACATGTTTGATGGGGTTTTGTATAACAGGTGTATTTCAGAATCTTGTGATGGGGAGACTTTATTTTGTGCTTATGTTTGTAAACAGTTTAGTTTTAAGTGTGCCCACTACTGAAGGGAGATGTACGGAAGCAGGAAACAGCCGTTCCGCAATTATTTATTTTTCTAATGCTGCCATCACAAGATCGCACATTAATTATCTTGTATAATGAACTCCTGATCTCTGAGAAACATTACTTATAATGTTTATCAGATACCAGGAGCACGAGTTAGCACGAGGATACATGTGTCTGTTTTTCAAAATAAGGTGTTAACAAGGGGTTTACACCAGTGCTGCCCAACCTTGCTCCTGGAGGGCCGCTGTACTGCATGTTTTAGGTTTCTCCCTGCTCCAACACACCTGAGTCTAATGATGAGCTCGTTATCAAGCAGCTGAAGCTTGTCACAGGTTTTAAAATCGTTAGACTCAAGTGTGTTAGAGCAGGGAGAAACCTAACAACATGCACGACAGTGGCCCTCCAGGAGCAGGGTTGGGCAACACTGGTTTACACCGTACCTTATATTCACAATAAGTATAAAAATGTGACCTGTGAATAAAAAAAGAAAATACCACTAAATTGTGAGGGGAAATTCTTTACCCTTTGATTTTTAGGTTACAGGGAAAATAACAAAGGAACCATTCCTGACAATGACTGACACGTGTGAGTTGAGGACTTCTGTGACTACAAACAGATGCAAAATCAAGCATTTTACTGTATAAAATTTGGAATATATATATAATATTCTTAAGTAAAAGCAGCTAGATCCGGGCCGTTTCAATGCATCTAACAGAAACAGCAGCCTAAGATGCACCACCTGGCTTATTTGACCACAGGGATGAGAGCGACGGCTGGTTTGCCTGCAGTGCAGGACGACATGGGGCTCCTTAAGTAACAAGAGGAAACAATCCCTTTTTGTTCGCATGATACCAAGTTATTTTAGATATATTATATTTTCTTGTTTTCTCAAGATAACGAAACAATTACCCCGTGATGACGAAATAACAAAACGATTTACTTGTTTTCGAAATAACAGTATGAAATACAAATAAAAGCGCGGCCGTTCACAGCTTCCGTACAAAACGAAGCAAAATTTAAAAAACAATTTTTCTTTTAAATAACCCCTTGCTGCTGGTCCTTTTTTCAGTATTCCCGTCTCTCTCTCTCTCTATCTCTCTCTGCTACCACATTTGCTTCCATATGGACAGGCTTGAGTCCTTACCTGGACTGAAGTTCCTGCCATTACCGCGTGTCTCCTGCAGTGTACAGTACACAAAATAGATATGAATCCAGTTCGCATCTGGTCGCTTAAATGTCCCCCAGCAAGCCAAATACAAAGCTTGGATGTTTCTCAGATCAGGAAGACTCACTCATGGCTAATAGTTCAAACCAGAAGAAAAATGACTCACAATGTCATCAGGATCATTGTGAGATTTCAAAACCTCCAGACTTCCACAGAGCAGGGAGCCGGCGTGCTAAAGAGGCCGAGCTTGACTGCTCCTCCTGTGTATAGTCTAAGCACAGATTGGTGCCTTTCAAACAATGATACCTTTCCTTTTTTGCCAAAATAAAGGAGGAAGAATTCATGAAACTGACTCATAATGCTGAGGTATAATAATTTCCCTTGCATTGTTTTCCATACTCCATCCTTTTTCCAGGCACTTTCGTACTAACTGTCACCTCA